>NC_132878.1:95696372-95771372 GCF_030463535.1 Salminus brasiliensis
CAAACTGAATCACTGACTTATTCCATAAAGACTCAATTCCTAAAGAATCAAACTGAATCACTGACTTATTCCATAAATATTAATTTCCTAAAGAATCATACTGAATCACTGACTTATTCCATAAAGACTCATTCCTAAAGAATCAAACTGAATCACTGACTTATTCCATAAAGATTAATTTCCTAAAGAATCATACTGAATCACTGACTCATTCCATAAAGACTAATTTCCTAAAGAATCATACTGAATCACTGAATCATTCAATAAAAACTAATTTCCTAAAGAATCAAACTGAATCACTGACTCATTCAATAAAAACTAATTTCCTAAAGAATCATACTCAATCACTGACTTATTCCATAAAGACTCAATTCCTAAAGAATCATACTGAATCACTAAATCATTGACCCGTTTCATAAAGACTAATTTCCTAAAGAATCATACTGAATCACTGAATCATTCCATAAAGACTAAATTCCTAAAGAATCATACTGAATCACTGAATCATTGACCCATTCTATTAAGACTAATTTCCTAAAGAATCATACTGAATCACTGAATCATTGACCCATTCCATAAAGACTAATTTCCTAAAGAATCATACTGAATCACTGACTTATTCCATAAAGACTCAATTCCTAAAGAATCATACTGAATCACAGACTCATTCCATAAAGACTAATTTCCTAAAGAATCAAACTGAATCACTGACTTATTCCATAAAGAGTCATTTCCAAAAGAATCAAACTGAATCATTGACTCATTCCATAAAGACTCATTTCCTAAAGAATCACTGACTCATACCATAATTCCTAATTGTTAGAGTAATTGTGGGAGTAATTGTCCCACCGTCACTCAGGAATACTACTGCCTTCGTAGTAGATAGTTTAATAGTTTAAAGGTCTCTCTCTCTCTCTCTCTCTCTCTCTCTCCCTCTCTCTCTCTCTCTCTCCCTTCCTGTAGGTGTGAGGCCGGCTCCTTGCAGTGGACCCGCTGTAATGAGGCGGTACAGAGGGTGTGTTATTACCCAGTCATGGGTTTACAGGAGAACACCATGTACCAGTTCAGAGTGTGTGCAGTTAACCAGGCCGGCGTGGGACGCCCATCCAAACCCACCCAGCCCATCCTCACCTCCGACCCCATGGAGCCCAGCAGGACTATGGGTAATGTAGTCAGTTCTGATGCCATTTAATGCCATTAAATGAAATGCCAGCACTGTCCGATGTAGTAGAGGTGGAGAACCCCTTTAAATCTCTTCTATTCAAGCACCACCTGCCAGACTTTGGCTTATCGCAGAGGCCGCACTCCGGGTTGGTGGACATCATATTTCTGAGCTGATGGTATCTTGAATGGAGATTTGAAAGGAATGCAGATTTGTCCTGAAAGCTGTCAGCCACACTCCCCCGCCGGGCTCTCTTGTTAAACTGCTGGCTGTTATTGCTGATGGCTGCCTTTATCTCCCTCTGAATCCATTTCTTTTGTCCTGCCTGTCTTTCAGTGGTCAAGGTGGACAGGGGGAGAGAGATTGTGATCACCAAGGACCAGCTGGAGAGTAAGGAATGAACGATAAACCTCATTGTTGGTGTGATAACAAAGCCTGCAGAGGCTGAGAAAGGAGTGAAAGGAGAGGCCTGGCTTTAGATTTCTCCCAGTTTACAGGGGGCACAGTAATAACACTGATAACGCAGGTGTAGATGAACACCTAACGGTGGTAAATCGGGCAGTTCCAGCAACGTGGTTGGTTGGCACAATCGGCAGTTAAGTTTTATAGTCCCAGTGTATCGAACCTTACACTCCGGCCCAAAAAAAAAGTTCTATTAAGTTCTAAAAATGTATTATTTGAACCATTTTAAAGCTTTTAGAAACCATTTCTTTTCAATATCAGTGTAAAGAACCAGTAACATGGCCAGGCAAAGAACCTCTAAAGCATTCAAATGGTTCATGGCTCCATATAAAGCACCATTGCCTTCACTTGAGATCCCTGGAAGGGCCCATTTTTAAGAGTGTAGAAGTGTGCTCGTGCCAACCTGCCCCGAGAATGGGTTTGGCTGGTTGCCACTTCTTATGGGCATTGTTGGCCCAGTGATGAAAGCATCCTTAATGGCTTCTCTAAAACAATGACAACGGTCATCATTGGCCGGGATGCACACAAAAGCAAAGTTTGCGATATATTAATACATCATTGTGCATAGAGTTGTGGATGTTTGTGCCAGTAGATCAGTATAGATACATGCCAAACAGCCCCACCCAGCCGATTCAGTGCCCGTGATACACTGTTCTGAAGATTCGACTGGAATGGTCCTATTCCAATACCTGCAGGGACCTCTATTTTAACAGGAAATCTGAATCAAGATTTCATGAAGCACTGAGTTGTCTTCACGAATCATTCTCAATCACTGACTCATTTCATAAAGACTCAATTAGATCATTGATTTGTTTCCTAAAGAATCATACTGAATCACTGACTCAGTCAATAAAAACTCCTTTTACTACAGAATCATACTCATCACTGATTCATTTCATAAAGACTCAATCAAATCATTGATTTGTTTCCTAAAGAATCATAATGAATCACTGACCCATTCCAAAGAGACTCATTTCCTAAAGAACCGTACTCAAATCACTGACTCAATTCATAAAGACTCATATTCAGACCATTGATTTGTTTCCTAAAGAATCATAATGAATCACTGACCCATTCCAAAGAGACTAATTTCCTGAAGAATCATCCTTAAATCACTGATTCATTCCATATAGACTCATATTCAGACCATTGATTTGTTTCCTAAAGAATCATAATGAATCACTGACTCATTCCAAAGAGACTCATTTCCTAAAGAACCATACACAAATCACTGACCCATTCCAAAGAGACTCTTTTCCTGAAGAATCATCCTTAAATCACTGATTCATTCCATATAGACTCATATTATTGATTTGTGAATTATTGATTTGCTCCTAAAGAATCAAATAATATGAATTAATAGTTTTTTTAAGAATCATAGACTGTCATGAATTAATTTTATGAATGAATAAATAATAATTAATTTCCCCAAAATTGACAATCGAATCATTGGAGTGATGGGATTGTTAAATAAACAGAACTGTTTAGTGAAGAATTCTCAATTCTTAAACAACTGTAATTGAATCACTGAATCAGTCTCAGTGAGTCTCCCTCTCTCTAAAGTTCACTTTCTTATTTGACTCTTTGATCTGTCCTGTGTCCTGCAGGTCAGATCCGTGTGCCATTTCCCCCGACCGGAGTGTGTGTGTGTGAGCTGAGCGACTCCTATGCGGTCATCAGCTGGACTGAACCGGATCCACGCGGCAAAGAACCGCTCACATACTTTGTGGAACGGGTGAGAGATGACCTCTGACCTCTATACACTCTACACACTATACACACACTCACATATGCATGCATGGATAAGAGCTAAACACACACCCATACAGGCACACACACATACATAGTATGCAAGCACACACTCTACCACCTCATGCCTTCAGCATCTCTGTACCGTAACTGACGCTGCATTTTGACCCCTGAGCTGGTTAGTGCTACTGCAGGGGGAGGAGTGTGTGTGGGTGGGTGGTGGGTGGTGTGTGTGGGAGGAGAGAGGTGGAGGAATCATTAAGAAGTAAACACCAAACTCCCCTTAAAGCTCTTCATTTGCACAGAGCTGAGCTTCTACTCCCCCATCAGCTTCAAAGAAGCAGGAGCCCGGGCCTTTTTCTCTCTCTCTCTCTCTCTTTCTCTCCCCACTGTGTTGCACTCTCGCACGGCCGCACCAATTCATTTTAAGCTCTGGGAAAGTTCTCAGCGAGTGCAAAGAGTGTGGGGAGTGCGGCAAGTACCGTTTCACCTCCAGACGCCGAGAACAAGCTGAAAGAATCTGGGCCCTGTCTTCTGTCTCTCAAACTTCCCTCTAAACTCCGAGTCCTCTAATAGAGCCTCACTCAGCCCTCAACCGCCAGAGGTGCCGCTTTTCATATCCGCGGCACGGGAGCGGCTGAGGAGGCTCGGCTTCCCAATATCATCCAGGAGGACGGCGCCAGCGGCCTGCCGAGATCTTAATGAGCGAGGGAAGGCTGTGAAGTGCCACAGGACATGTGCTTTTTATTGGACTTGCTCTGTAATAAAACTGTCCGATCCATCAAGAGCCGGCGGAGTTGTGGAGCTCATCCAGGACAATATGAAAAAGATTAACTTCCTTTTTTATTTAAATGCAATTTATATTAAAAACGAGACGGGGAGTGTGCACAGAGAAGCAGGGGGGGGGGGTCTGCGTATCACTTTTCATATTCATCATTTCGGCCGTTTTATATGGAACAGCAGCTTATCCAGGTTTAAACGCTGAAGATTAGAGACGGGGAGGGAAACCTTTACATGTCAAATTTAATGGTTCATGAATTTAGACAACAACCACCAGTTATTTACTCAGTAATACACTGTTGGGAGTGATATACCTTACATGTCCAAATGTTTGTGGACACCCCTTCTAATGAATGCACATGAAAGCTACTTTAAGTTGCAGCCATTGCTGACCCAGATCCTTGTAGAGAAGTGCTGCCCATAGAATAGGACTCTCTGCAGGAAGCTATTGGCACCATGCTGCCTAATGCCAGGTGTGGGCTAGAGGGGTGTAAAGCCCCCCAGCAGCAGCATTGAGCTGTGGAGCAGTGGAATAACTGCTGTGTTCTCTGGAATGATGGATGGTGGAGCTCCATCCAATCCTTTTGGGATGATGGAGGTGGGGTGGTGATCATCATCCAACATCCTGACCTCACTTTTGTGGGTGAATGCAATCAAATCCTCACAGCAATGCTCCTCCGCAATCTAGAAGAATCTAACCTTCTTCTCTGGACAGTAGAGACAGTTACTCCAACAGAAGCAGGATACTCTTGATTTTAGAAGAACCAATAAATGAGCATGTGTCCCAATACTTTTGTCAATGTAGTGTACCGTGAGATACTGTTCATGGGCAGGAGGTGAAAGGGCAAGTGAATCTGCTCACCCGTCATAATATCTGCAGCATATTTAATGATAAATAATGTACTGTATACTATCTAAACACAGATCAGATCAGCCATAACATTAAAACCAGGTGAAGTGAATTGTCTAGAGGATCTGGTTCCAATGGTACCTGTCAAGGGGAGGATCTACAAGTAAACAGTCAGTTCTTGAGGGTCATGAAGGGGTTAAAAGCAGGAAAAATGGACGAGCATGGGAATCTGAGACACTTTGACCAGAACCAAACTGTGATGTTCTAGAAAATGACTGGGTCAGAACATCTCCAGAACATCAGGCAGGTCTTGTGGGGTGTTCCTGGTAAGGTCAGTACCTACCAAAAGTGCTCCAAGGAAGGTCAGCTTTGGGACATGGGTGACCAAGACTTATTGATGCGATCTATGGAGGCCCAACTTTACAACTTACAGGGCTTACACCAAAGGATGCTACCAGTGCTGGGAGGGTGAAGGCTAGCCTGCTCTTCCTCTAAGTAGCCCAAGTAGCCCAAGTGCCCCAAACCTGGGCCACATCTGGCATTTCCTAGTGATCCACTAACCACTTCACATCATCATCATTCCAAGTATGAAGTGGGCCACTAGTACATGCAAGAGGTGGTCCAGGTTCGAACCACGGCAAAGTTGCTATCAGGGTAAAACTCTGCGCTAGCTAGCGCTAAGCTATCGCCCACGCTGAGTAGTGGGGGGAGAGGGAGGGCCGTCCTTCCCACTCAGAGAGAGCGAGGACAGTTGTGCTTTCTGGGACTCCTGGCCATGGATGGATGTGGCATCACCAATAACTTGCAACCTCCCATTAACGGTGCCAGCGCTTAGACAGTTGTGCCACCCAGGAGCCCCCTTCCATTTTTCATCATGCACATTTTATTTGGCCTTTGTTTGTTTGTTTGTTTACTGATCCGTGAAGAATGTATGATGAGTGTTTGTTTGTTTGTGATGTTCTGTGGTTAATTTTCAGTCCATAGCCGGGAAGAACAGTTGGCACCTGGCCAGCATGGACATGACAGTCCTGTCCACGAGGTTCGCCGTGTTTGACCTGCAGAAGGGCAAGGCCTACTGCTTCCGAGTACGATCCATCAACAAGTACGGCATCAGCGATCCCTCAGAGCCCAGCCAGCCTGTCACACTGGGAGAACCGCTGGGTGGGTGGAGTCAGGTTTCTCCATTAGATCCTCCCACAACATTTAGGCTGAATTTTACAACTGAAAGACCACAACATCCAGAAAGTCCACCTTTTTGCTGGTGTCCCAGTATAACGTTATTATTACTGTGTATCTCATCTCTAGGGGTGCCTGCTGCCCCTCACTGTATTCAGGCCGTCCCAGACACTGACACCTCAGCTCTGCTGCTGTGGAAAGAGCCTAAGAGCACAGAAGGTATTCTGGGATACTATCTCTACTGCAGTGAGGTGGGGTCCTCAGAATGGAGAACCATCAACAACAAACCAGTCACTGGAACCAGGTCTGATTCTCCTTATATAGTGTATTACAGTCTGTCAGAATGAGTGTGTGGATCATATGAATATTATAGAGCATTATAGAGCACCCCCTACGCTTCCTGTAGTGTATTACAGTCTGTCAGAATGAGTGTGTGGATCATATGAATATTATAGAGCATTATAGAGCACCCCCTATGCTTCCTGTAGTGTATTACAGTCTGTCAGAATGAGCGAGTGGATCATATGAACATTATAGAGCATTATAGAGCGCCCCCTACACTTTCTGTAGTGTATTACAGCCTGTCAGAATGAGCGTGTGGATCATATGAACATTATAGAGCATTATAGAGCGCCCTCTACGCTTCCTGTAGTGTATTACAGTCTGTCAGAATGAGCGTGTGGATCATATGAACATTATAGAGCATTATAGAGCGCCCTCTACGCTTCCTGTAGTGTATTACAGTCTGTCAGAATGAGCGAGTGGATCATATGAACATTATAGAGCATTATAGAGCGCCCTCTACGCTTCCTGTAGTGTATTACAGTCTGTCAGAATGAGCGTGTGGATCATATGAACATTATAGAGCATTATAGAGCGCCCCCTACGCTTCCTGTAGTGTATTACAGTCTGTCAAATTGTTAAAAATTATTGCTAGTTAATGTATGATGTGACAATTTCTCTGTCTTAGGTTCACAGTACACGGCCTGAAGACCAACAAGGAGTACGTTTTCCGAGTGAAGTCCGTAGGACGAGCAGGAAACAGCCGCTATTCGGAGGAATCCCAGCCAGTCCGAGTCAAAGCTGCCAAAGGTGAGAGCTCAGTAGTTTTCCCCGAACCTGCTAGGTTCTAGTACCTAGCACCTTCACTTTACGTACCTTCATAGGCCATTAAACTTCAATAACCCAATGAAATGCTCTCTTCTCATATCCCAGCTTAGAAACCCAGCCATGCTATGGAGCCACTGGAGCAGAGGGTGAAGGGCCCTAAGGGCTCAAGGGTTTAACTATAAGGGCTCTATCTATCTACATTATATGTCCAAATGTTTGTGGACACCCCTTCTAATCAGTACATTCCGCTACTTTAAGCTGCACCCAATGCTGGCAATGCTCCCACACAGCTTGTCTAGTCCCTCTAGAGAAGAAGTACTGCCAATAGAATAGGACTCTCTGGAGCAGATTAACATTGTGAACCTATTGGCACCATGCTGGCTAATGCCAGGCGTGGGCTAGTAGAGGGGTGTAAAGCCCCCCAGCAGCAGCATTGAGGAGCCGTGGAGGAACTGTGTTCTCTGGAATGATGGATGGTGGAGCTCCATCCAGTACTTTTGGGATGAGTTAGGGAGTTCCTCACTAACACTTTTGTGTCACTCAACAATCAAATCCTCACAGCAATGCCCTGCTCCAAAATCTAATAGAAAGCCTCCTTCTTCTCTGGACAGTAAAGTTTACAGCATCAGCTCTTTTTAATACCCTTGATTGCAGAAGAAACGATAAATGAGCAGGTGTCCAAATACTTTTAGTCTATGATGTATATATGGTGTATGGTGGTGGAGCATGTTCATAAAACCGTAAATATAAAAAATATTAATAACTGAATAACAAGTCCTGGATTCAGATGCCTGACAGAAATACCTGTACGCAATCTATTATTCCCCTCCGGCAATCCCGGGATAATAGCAGCGGACAAAGAGAGGCTTGTTGCGGCTGAAATCTTGGAATGGAATCGGCCCGTGTCTGGCACAGCTGTGACCTGTAATAGGCTGCCGGATAATGCGCCCGCGCCAGCCCGCTACGCGCTAATGGCTACTCATTTCTACTGTCACTCACGCTGATGCAATTTACAAATACACCCGTGCTCGATCAGACAATGATAAGGCTGACATTTCGTCCTTCCATCCGGCGAATCTCTCAATGAATTGACGGATAAATACCCGGGCAGACACTCCACGTGCCGTGCCGGCTAGTCCTGCTTTTTTTTTTTTTACTATGTTGTCCATATGTTCAGGCCTCTGCGCTGCCCTCAGCCGCTTTAATTTCCGGCCCTCGGAGTCGGTACAATGAGGAACAGAGCGGGACAGAGTCGGAAGCTGTGTTTGGGTTCATTGTCATTGCCATGCTATGCTAGTAACTTTGGCCTCATCTGTTAGCATAAGCATCACACATTCAGTACACACTATGCTTCATTACTCAGTGAATTAATGAGAGTAGGTATTTACATAAGAATGAGGTTTTCACGTGTAATGTGGTCACCGTTCTGATTAATTACCCAGATTTACATTTGATTAAAGGAGTGTTTCACTGAGAGCATCGCTCATAATGAAAGACAGCTACAGGGCCTAGCTTTACAGTAACTGAAGCCTGCGGCCTTCTGTGGATTGGAAGCCAAGCCAGCACAAAGGTAGCTGGTTGTAGAAGGTCCAGGTGGTTGAAATGCCGGTCAAGCGAAATGTCAAGCTGGTCTATCAGGATGACCTTTTCATCTTGGCCAAGCTGTCAAGGTGGTTATAGTGGTGGGACCAGTGTAGTCGTGCAAATCATCCTGCTTAGTGATGTTGGTCATGCTGGTCAACAAGCTTGGACACAAGCTGGTCATACTGATTAAGCTAACCACCCTGGAAGCTAACCAACCCTGGTTGACTAGCTTGGTAAGCTAGCTTGGTAAATCATCATACTCAGTGAAAACACACCCAGTGCTTATAACCAGCATGTAATGAAGCCTTGGGTAAGCAGAGCTGATCAGGCTGTTGTTTTTTAGTAGGATGTTGGTCATTAATGCTATCGCTAATGCTACATCTGAGCATTCCTTTAATCTACAAAGGAATGCTATATACTACAGCCATAGTTTCTGTTTCTCATCCTCCTGAGATTCAGTCCGCTAACCATCCTACTGAGAGTCGACTGGCACTAGACTGGCATCTGTAAGCTGGATAAACAGCACAGTAGATGGATTCATCACTGACAGCAGTGAGTCTGCAGGGATGGTTTCCAGTCCTGCTGCTTTGTGCTGCTGTATGTTTTCCTGCTCAGTACAAACAAAAGAAGGGTTCGAATGCTAATTTGATCATCTGGAGTTTTACAAATGGGGAAATACTGGTTGAAGCTCTTGATGAGGAAGCTGGAAGCTATCTAATGTCCTAGCAACTCCCTAGCAACCACCTGCAGTACCATAGCTACCCCAACACCCCTCACCACCCCCTCGAACTAATCATCCAGTCCATACAGAGGTGACTGGGAACGGAGCATCTCCTCTCAGCTGGATAAACAGCTGGATAACCAGCACAGCTAATGGATTCATTAGTCAGCCGTGAGCCTGCAGGAGTGGGTTCCAGTCCCACCGCTTCCCACTGTCTTATGTTTTCTCTGCTCAAAATAAACCCCCATCCGATTCCATTCATGAAGGGTTGGATAATTAGCTGAAGTTGGTAATCTGCAGTTTTACAGTGGGGAAGTTTTACAGCTCGTGGGCCAACAGGGAAGCATCAGCCTGCAAATTTAGAGCTTTCTTAAGTCTTTTCTAAGTCTTTCAGTGTAAAAGGACTTTATCAGATTATTGTGGAGCATTTCTATTGGTCCGTTCATCATGACATTTGTCAAAAATGTATATATGTTGTATATATTGTGTGTATATATATATATAGTACTTTACAATTCTCTATGTAACAGGTGCTATATATACAATATATATAGTACCCGTTACATATAGAATTGCATAGTACTATATATATAATATAGGCCATATGTAGGTGCTATACAATTCTATATAACATGTAATATGTAATTCTATATGTATGCTATATATATTTATACAATATATATAGCACCTGTTACATATAGAATTGTATATACATAGTACCTGTTACATATAGAATTTTATATATGTAGTACTATACAATTATATATCTAAGATGCATTATATATATATACAATTCTATATGTAACAGGTACTATTTATATACAATATATATAGTACCTGTTACATATAGAATTGTATAGTTCTATATATACAATATATAGTACCTTTTACATATAGAATTGTGTATATATATATACACAAGGGTTGTATAGTACTATATATATATATATAGTACTATACAATTCTATATGTAACAGGTACTATGTATATACAATTCTATATGTAACAGGTACTATTTATATACAATTCTATATGTAACAGGTACTATGTATATACAATTCTATATGTAACAGGTGCTATATATATTGTATAAATATATATAGCATACATATAGAATTACATATTACATGTTACATATAGAATTGTATAGCACCTACATATGGCCTACGATTATTTCCTCATTTTAACCTCAATGTCTAATATTACAAAAATACACCAATCAGTCATAACATTAAAACCACTGCCAGATTAAGTCAATAACATTGATAATCTGGTTCCAGTGGCTCCTGTTAAGGGATAGGTGTATCAGGCAGCAAGTGAACAAACAGTCAGTTTTTGAAGGTGATGAAGGGGTTAAAAGCCAGAAAATTGGAAAAACCTCACAAACCAAGCTGTGAGGTTCTAGACGACTCGGTCAGAACATCTCCAAAACATCAGGCAGGTCTTGTGGGGTGGTTCCAGTGTGCAGTCTTTGGTCAGTACCCACCAAAAGTGCCCCAAGAAAGGACAACCGGTGACAACCGGCAACAGATCAATCTGGGTCATTGATGCTCATGGAGGCCTTAAAGGATCTGCTGGTCTGGATGCCACATGGCACCTTCAGAGGTCTTGTGGAGGCCATGCCTCGACACGTGGGAGGTGCTTTTGCAGGACGAGGGGAATCTGCACAAGATTAAGTAGGGGGTTTTAATGTTATGGCTGATTGGTGTGTCTCATGTTGTTCTCTTCTTATGTACCGCCCCTCTCTTTCCTCACAGTGGTCCCGTCTCCTCCGTCCGGTATCTCTCTGCTCCACTGCTCGGGCAGTGAGATGGTGATTGGCTGGAGAGCCCCTGCCAATCAGGGTGGGGAGGCAGTGCAGGGGTACTACCTGGACCAGCGGGACAAATCCCAGAGTGTGTGGAGAGAGGTGAACTCCAAGCCTGTCAAAGAGAGGGTGTACACGGTGAGTCAGAGCTCTGTTCTAAATGGCTGCCCTGTATTGCATCTCATTCAACAAGCATTCAGGGCATAGACAAAAGTATTGGGACACCTGCTTAATCATTGTTTCTTCTGATATCAAGGGCATTAAAAAGAGTTTACCCTGCTTTTTGAAGAAGCATTGCAGTGAGGATTTGATTGCATTAAGCCACAAGAATGAAAAATGTTATTGGAGTCAGGATGTTAGAGGATCACCACCCCACCTCATCATCCCTAACTGCCCAACCCATCCCAAAAGTACTAGATGGTGCAGAAACCATCCCTCATTCCAGAGAACACAGTTCTTCCACTGCTCCACAGCTCCTCAAAGCTGGGGGGCTTTATACTCCTCTAGCCCACGCCTGGCATTAAGCAGCATGGTGTCAGTAGGTTAATGATGTTGACCTGCTCCAGAGAGTCCTATTCTATTGGCAGTACTTCTCTACAGGGCCTAGACAAGCTGTGTGTGTGGATTTGCACATCTGTTTCAGCAATTGGTGCAACTTAAAGCAGTTCAATGCATTTGTTAGAAGGGGTGTCCATAAATATTTGGACATATAGTGTTATAGTGTTAAAACTGAGAGTAATGAGCTGCTACTGTGAGTCTGTTTAAAATACTGGGAGGCAAATGATCAGGGACACAAGCGCACTACTAGCATTTATAAACTATTCAACATTAAAGGGGCAGTTCTGCAAAAAATCCAATCAACCTGATTGACCACTGACCGCCAGATGCAGCCAATCAGCCATCAGACATGTTTGGAATATGGCCAGGCTAGAGACTGTCACCACTGTCTTCCATCTCACACACCTAAAATCCTTATTTATTTGCTTTGTCAAAAGCCGGTTTAGGGTCTCTCTCCGCAGACCCTCTACCAGACAAAGCACCAGACACTGTATAAGGGCATTGGGCCCTATCCTACACCCTGTGCAAGGCGCGTCGCAATGCTCGTTGCTATCTCACACCCCACCAGCAGTCTATTTTCACTCCTATTTCCTGATGGGCACGGTGGTTCTCGAAATGAGGGGTGTTCAGGTCAGTTTCTGGAGCATTGCTCCATATCTCAGCAAAGGAAAACACAGGAGGAGCTCCACTGACTGAAAACAGTCTAGACAGACGTTCGTCAGCAGTCAGACGTTCTTTGCTATCTTGGCAGCGAATTGTCAACACAGGCATGTGCAGCCCGACGCTTGTACACCCCCCCACGCTTTACACCACTGAAATAGCAATCCGCCAAGGTCAGCCTGACCGCACCTGGCTCTTAAAGGGATCAGCGGCGAGAGACACGCTGATTGGTTTATTGCTGCACGTAATGCCCCAAAAAAACACACCCATGATTCATTAAGAGACTCGGTACATGACTTTTGAGCATTTTAATCAGAGCAAGGCGAACTTTTCCCATCGTTACCATAGCAAAGACACATCGACACGCCCCCCTAAATCAAGCAACAAAGTTATCAGCTAAAGGATAAAGTGCCAAGTTGGTCTAGATAAGGATGGTCTTTCATCAGCATCACAGGGGAAGTCCTCTGAGCGTATCTCGCTGGGTCACGCTTTCTCAGGCTTATTTTATAGTAGAGAGCGCCCACTGGTGGCCAATCATGACAAAAGACTTGTTACAAAATATTAAGACCAAGCTTTAAAAATCTCCCGAAAAACAATATGGCCCTGGGGAATATGGAATGGGGGTCCTGTGTTCGAATCCAGAGCCATGCCACTTTGCCATCAGTAGCCGGAGTCGGAGAAAGCACAGTCGGCTGTCTTCTCTCCAGGGGGGTAGTACATCATTCTCAAGCGATGTTGGCCAGCACAGGTGTCTGTTAGCTGGTCCTGTGAAGTTAGGGACCTGGCGCTTTCCTCTGAGCATGCCGACTGCCCGGCAATGTGGCAGATGCGGTGGCTGGCATATATTTATAGAGGTGAGATTGGTGACAGTTTACAGAATTAAAACCCTGACGCTGGCCTACAAAGCCAAGAACGGACCAGCCCCTCCGTATCTGATGGCAATGGTCAAAAGCCGATCCGCACCAAGAGCCCTTCGAGCTTCAAGTACGGCTCGGCTCGACCCACCATCCCTCAAAATCCGCGGACGACAAGCGTCCAGGCTTTTTTTCTGTCCTGGCACCAAAGTGGTGGAACGAGCTGCCCCTGGATGTCAGAACGGCCGAGTCGCTCGCTGTCTTCAAACGCAGACTGAAGACCCACCTCTTCAGAGAGTACTTGGACGAATAGTTCTATGGTCGCCTTATTGTATTGTGTTTAGCAATGTCTAAGCTTGGAGGTATCTTTTGTATTATTAGTCTATTCTAACTAGCTAAGGCTTTTTCTTGGGTAAATAGCAAAGCACTTTGTAAGTCGCTCTGGATAAGAGCGTCTGCTAAATGCCGTAAATGTAAATGTAAATGTAAATGTAAATTACAGTTTTTGTTAGCGACATTAGCCTAGCATCTCCTTCTGGGATTTACTTCCTGATTGACTGCATCTTTGCAGTCATGTTTATCTGATTTTTCACCAAACTGCTCCTCTAAGGTGTTCAGATCAGATCCGCAGACCAAAACGAACTGATTCGGGACGTTCCAACCGTGTGCATTCGAAGTGAGGGTTAAAAATTGAATCAGTCCTTTAAGCCTGTCATCTGTTGCCAAGCAGCAGCGTCCATGGCGGCCTAATTAAAACCTCAAATTAAAGATGCTTGTTTAAATTGAGACTTCTCTAATTAGAGTGAGAGCTGGGATGGTTCCTGTGGAGTTTGTCTGTTAGTGTTGTGACTGAGAGATGTCTGGCTCCAGACAACCATGAGGCCTGAGCTGGCGGCGCCCTCTGCTGGAGCTCAAAGGACGTTTTATTAACATATCCCATGCCGAAAAAAAACAAACTTTTCTGCCTTTAATTTGCACAGGCTGCTCATAGAGCAGCTCAGTGTGAATCATGTTGATTAGGATACATTGATCCCGCCGTGACTGAATACTCCAGGCACTTTGTTGTCACAGCTTGTGAAGGTGATGTTAACGATTTCCGTCAGCGATCGCCCCCTCATCAGGCAGTCAGGGGAGCATGCAGCACATCCACTCTTGTTAAGCACTGTGTGTATGTGTGTGTGTGTGTGTGTGTGTGTGTGTGTGTGTGTGTTGGTATAAAAAAAAATTATACTGCAGCGTTCCTGTGTTCCTGATCCTGCGGCTTGTCCGCAAGCATCCCCAGGATGGACTGCTGCCACCCAGTGGCTGTGAATTGGTCTAGCAGTTTGTGGCATATATACACAGTCCGTCCAAATGTTTGTGGACACCCCTTTTAATGAATGCATTCAGTTCCTTTACGTTGCAGCCATTGCTGACACTGAAGTGCAAATGCACACACACACACACACACAAACACACACACAGCTTGTCTAGCCCCTTTTGAGAAGTACTGCCAATAGAATAGGACTCTCTGGAGCACATAAACAGGAACCTATTGGTGCCGTGCCGCCTAATACCAGGCGTGGGCTAGAGGGGTGAGAGCTGTGGAGCAGTGGAAGAACTGTGCTCTCTGGAATGATGGATGGTGGAGCTCCATCCAGTACTTTTGGGATAAGCTGGGGAGCTAGGGACCTCACTAACGCTCTTGTGGCTGAATGCAATTAAATCCTCACAGCAATGCTCCTCCAAAATCTAGCAGAACGCCTCCTTCCCTGGACTTCCCATTACTCCATGATAAGCTCTTTTTATTGCCCCTGATTTCAGAAGAAACACTGAATTAGCAGGTGTCCCAATACTTTTGTCCACATGGCGTGGATATTGGTGAGTTTTAGAGGGTCAGAAACCACATCTACAAGTCTGCTAAATCTGTTGGTTATCGACAGTAATTGCCTCCTGTTTAACCGTTAGGCTTTTGTCGAGTGGTAAAAATCCAGGCGTCTGCAGATGTGACGAGCTGTTTACAGGATAAGTGGCCCTCAACACAGCGATGAAGCGAAGAGATCAATGCTCTTAAACACCCTTTAGATGTTAGTATCTCTGAACACGAGAGCACTTCAGTGGAGCCCTTTTGAACAGGGCTCACCAAACAGGCCCAACTGTGATGTTCCGACTATTTAGGAAGAGCCGTCACGAGTTAGAGGCCGTCTGATTGCGTCCTCTGGGAGTCGTAGTGCAAAATGACCACATCCCCGACTAACACTGCTTGTTTGGACTCTTCTTGTCGTCATCTGCACAGGTGTCAGCTCTTCTAGAGGGCCGCTATTACCAGTTCCGTGCCTTTGCAGCCAACTTGATCGGCCTCAGCAAACCCTCCGCACCCAGCGAGGCTTTTCTGTGTGAGCGCTGGACGATGCCTGAACCCGGTGAGAGCGTTAACAGATCACAGGTCTCAAAGTTTCACGAAGCACCAATCGCTTTACAGGCCTTACAGTCAATAGAGAAGAAGAAACACTGAATTAGCAGGCGTCCCAATACTTTTGTCCACATGGTGTGGATATTGGTGAGTTTTACACAGTTAGAAACCACATCTACAAGTCTGCTAAAGACTACTGAACACCTCCACACAGTCTGAAGAGAGTGTGTGATGGTTGAGGCATACTGTTAGCCCCATGCTAATTGATGCTAGTAAGCTTTTATTGCGTGTTAACCACATTAGCCTCGCAGCTCCAGCGGAAAACCAATGAAGCTAAAGGGAAAATAACGTGCATTTGATTTCTCGAAGGTCTGAATAACCCTTAGCAGCTGTGTCGCAATATTAGGACAGCAGTTTTAATGCTAATCAATAGAGGCATGTGTTGTGATCTTCAAATGGAATTAGTAGAAATGTAATTTTCCTGTGAGATGGGAAACGTTTGACCTCCCTCACATTTATTACTCCTTCAAATGTGTAGAATTAGACTCAGGAGCAGATGATCAGAACATGGTTGGAGAGGATTATTCTGGAGGAGTCTGGAGTCTTATTTAAACCTCAGACGTTTAGTCTGGTCTGATCTTGATTGATGGTTGAAGTGAGAGGTGAAGAAGATCACCATCATGGCCAGATCCAGAGAGCTCTCTGAGGCCTTCGGAAAGAAGGGTGTAGCTGCAGAAGAGTCTGGTAGGGGGTTTAAAAAGACACTCCACTGTTTGCTACATTTGCTACATCATCATTTACGAGTGAAACATCTGACCAACATGGTTCCTGGCAAGTTCAGCCCAAGAGCAGAGCAGAACCACAAGATGGGCAAAGAAGTCTCCAACAATCCTAAAATATCAACACAGTAATTAACTAAGACTGAAGATCTCCAGAGAACATCTAGACCAAGACCAGGACATCTGGAATGTTGAGCTCTGGAGAGATCCAGAGAGCTCTCTGAGACCTTCAGAAAGAAGGGTAGAGATGCAGAGGATTCTGGGAAGGGGTTTAAGAATATCTCAGAACTGTTAGATATCAGCCACTGTTCCACTGTCCACTTAATTATTTACAAGTAGAACAGATGACCGACATGTCCAGGTCAGGACATCCTAGCAAGTTCATCATGGTAGCAGGTAGATCTCACCACAGCTGACCTTAAAGTACAGCTTCTAACATCAGAAACAGACCAAAGAAGTGACCAGGACATCAGGAACATTGAGCTCTGGACAGATCCAGAATCCAAAGTTGAATTATTTGGACACAGTAACAGAGGACATGTTTGGCGTAAAACAGATCTGAGCAGCATTTGAGCACAAGAACCCAAAATCAGCTGTGAAGCATGGAGGTGGAGGTGGAGGTGTCATGGTTTGGATCTGCAGTAGGGCCTGGAGAGCTCTCCATCATAGAATCCACTAGGAGGGAAATGTGAGAGCATCTGTCTAAAAACTAAAGCTGAAACGTCTCACAGCTGAAAGATTTCTGCTTGGAGGAGTGGGAAACACTGCCTCCAGCTGATGTCAGGGACTGGTTGATGGTTATAGGGCACATCTAATTGAGGTTATTTCAGCCAAGGGCAAAAATACCGACTATTGGGGCAGTGGGTGTCCTAACCTTTTCCTCCCAAGAAAATTATATTTCTATTACTTACATTTTATTCGTTACATCATACAAACGACATTTCTTCAGTTGTATGTGTTTACTTATATGACCCCATCTCTCAAAATATTGTTCAATATAGCCCCATCCATTCGACCTACAGCCATCTAGTCCCACCCATTGAGCTTACATGAGTTTAGCCCTACCCATTACGCCAATTGTAGTTTAGCTCCGCCCACTCAACTTTCCACAGTATAGAGAGACATTTTAGACTGCTTTCTAAGCAAGGCTCAATACAGGGTGGTCAATCAGAACCGTGGCCATTTGCATATATCACTCTTAAAGACACAGTAGCAGAAACAAGCTGTTTAAAGGTGAGGATGTAAATTATGAATTACCCCACAAACATTACAAGTGGACCTGATGGGGAAAATGTAGACAATGGGCCCTTTAAACCCACACCCATAACCACAGAGGAGAAAAGACCCAATTAAACCAGAGTGTTAAAGATTTATTCCCACCTTCATGGAGAGAAGGACTCAGAAGGTTGCTGATGTATATCGGGACGCCTGCGCTAGTTTTCTAAATGAATGGATGGAGACAGGTGCAGGCTATTAATTCCACAGAGCAGGCTCTGCCTTGGTTGTTAATAATTTAAATGTGACCGAAGATTGTTAAGAGAATTAACTGCTGGGCTTTCAAATGGACGGAAAAAACAGGACATTTCATTATAGCCGAGTCAGAGCGTTGGAGTACATAATTATTGTTTGCCATCCCGCCGCAGCCGCTGTGTCTGTATGGATGTTAGTGTGAAAAGCCTCTGTTGGATACAGATCGATACAGACTATTATTTTTCCTTTATTCTCCTCCACTGACGGCATGTTGCCATTAAGAGGGTGTTTTTTAAACCTGGCAGGTGATGAAGGTTCACATACACTATACACCCATCTACTGCCAGGACACAGGGCTGCCAAATACGCTTTGTCTTCTAGACAGCAGGTGATGCCTTGAATCCTGATGCCCTCCCCCCCCCCCCCCACCTCCTTCGGATACCTCTAAGAGAGGAGACATTCTGATAGTGATGGATGGACTAACAGAAACACTTATAGAAGGATGGATGGATGGATGGATGGATGAGACAGATGGATGGGCTAACTGAAACACTGATGGATGGATGGATGGATGGATGGATGAGACAGATGGATGGGCTAACTGAAACACTGATGGATGGATGGATGGATGGATGAGACAGATGGATGGGCTAACTGAAACACTGATGGATGGATGGATGGATGGATGAGACAGATGGATGGGCTTACTGAAACACTAAGGAGTGGATGGATGGATGAGACAGATGGATGGGCTAACTGAAACACTGATGGATGGATGGATGGATGGATGGATGAGACAGATGGATGGACTTACAAAAACCCTGATAGATGGATGGATGGATGGATGGATGGATGGATGAGACACATGGATGGGTTAACTGAAACACTAATTAACGGATGGATGGATGGATGGATGGATGGACTTACTGAAACACTGATGGATGGATGAATGAGACAAATGGATGGGCTTACTGAAACACTGATGAATGGATGGATGGATGAGACAGATGGATGGACTTACAAAAACACTGATAGACAGATGGATGGATGGATGGGTTAACTGAAACTGATGGATTAATGGATGGATGGATGGATGGATGGGTGGGTGGGTAATGGATGGCTAACAAGAGGGACCTGTCCTCTTCTGATCAGAACTACTTATAAATTATTACTGTTCAACTGCTCAGGTGTGCTGATATAGTCAGAATCTAATAATCATAATAATCATCATATAGAATAATGAATAAAATCATAGCAGTGGGCAGTCATTAACTTAGAGAATGTAAAGAGAAAAAAATAGTTGAACAGTATCAGGCAGGTCTGATGATAAGAGCCAGAAGGTAACACAGACATGGGAGACCCTGAAACACTGGTGATCTGCTCCACCATCCAAAAACTGAGTAGTCGCGGTGGGACAACAGCTCCAGCATCTTTACCACAATTCTCTGCAAACTTTAACCAAAGTGACTGTGATAGTTTTAGTAAGGGTCCTGGCTGCAGCATTTTAAAGTAGTTGAAGTTTACTGAGGTTCGAAGTTGGAACATCCTGACAATAATGCGTTGCAGTAATCTAGCCTTGAGATAATAAAAGCATTTACTAATGTTCTGCATCATGCAGGGATAAGGCACTTCTTAGCTTGGCAATGTTCAAAAGATGTAGAAAAGCTGTCCTAGTAATATTAGCTATATGTTGATCAAATGATAGATCTGTATCAATTATGATGCTGAGATTTTTAGCTGATGAACTCAGAATAGCAGATAAATCAGATAAGTTTAACATGACATCTTATCATTTATTTCATGTGGCTTTTGGAACCAAAAGGAGAACCTCTTTATTGTCACTATTTAAAAGGAGGAAATGTGTGGATAGATGGATGTGCTAACTGACACATTGATGGATGGATGGATGGATGGATGGATAGATGGATGGTAGACAGGTGGATGGGCTAACTGACATATGGGTCAATGGACGGATTGATGATGGATGGATGGTAGACAGGTGGATGGGCTAACTGAAACACACTATAGATGGATGCGTGGATGGATGGGAGATGGATAGGCTAACTAACCCTGATGGATGGTAGACCGGTGGATGGGCTAACTGACATATGGGTCAATGGATGGATTGATGATGGATGGATGGTAGACCAGTGGATGGGCTAACTGAAACATGTGTAGATGGATTGGTGGATAGATGGGAGATAAATAGGCTAACTGACACTGATGGATGGTAGACAGGTGGATGGGCTAACTGACATATGGGTCAATGGATGGATTGATGATGGATGGATGGTAGACAGGTGGATGGGTTAACTGAAACACACTATAGATGGATGGGTGGATGGATGGGAGATGGATAGGCTAACTAACGCTGATGGATGGTAGACCGGTGGATGGGCTAACTGACATATGGGTCAATGGACGGATTGATGATGGATGGATGGTAGACCAGTGGATGGGCTAACTGAAACACACTATAGATGGATGCGTGGATGGATGGGAAATGGATAGGCTAACTAACGCTGATGGATGGTAGACAGGTGGATGGGCCAACTAACATATGGGTCAATGGACGGATTGATGATGGATGGATGGTAGACCGGTGGATGGGCTAACTGACATATGGGTGAATGGATGGATTGATGATGGATGGATGGTAGACAGGTGAATGGGCTACTGACATATGGGTGAATGGATGGATTGATGATGGATGGATGGTAGACCGGTGAATGGGCTACTGACATATGGGTGAATGGATGGATTGATGATGGATGGATGGTAGACCGGTGGATGGGCTAAGTGACATATGAGTCAATGGATGGATGGATTGATGATGGATGGATGGTAGACAATGGATAGGCTAGCTGACATATGGGCCCTTTCTGAGCCACCACTAGCCTTAAACTCACCTGATGGAACGATGTTCATTTCAGAAGCATAAAGGTATCTCGTGTCTCACAGGCTGTCCATATGACCTGGAGCTGAGAGAGGTGAGGCGAGAGTCTCTGGTGGTGATGTGGGCGGAGCCTCTGTACCAAGGCCAATCACAAGTCATTGGTTATGTGGTGGAGATCAGTCAGGGGGAGGAGTCAGAGGACTGGACTGCAGTGACCCAGGAACTAGTCACTGACAAGCACCTAAGGGTAAGTATTTAACCTTTCTTAAAGAAACGGGTGCATACAAATGTACACTTACTATTTGTCCAAATGTTTGTGGACACCCCTTGTAATGAATGCATTCAGCTACAGAAGGTTGCACCCATTGCTGAAACATGAGGCTGGAACTGTGCTGCCGTGTGGCAGGAATTGTACTATTGTTTGGCAGGAATTGTGTGATTGCCTCATGGAAATTGTGTCCCTTCCATTTAACTACCATGAAATTCCCACATTGGGGCTTCTTTGGGGTGGAGGGTTGAGGATGGTTAACTAATCAGATCTTCTGAAACACTGACGTTTCTCACAAAGCATTTCTTGAAAGAAGTTTGAAGAACGATGGGTGATATAATGTCTGCTCTTGATAGATATCCGGGCTGCAGGCTGGTCAGACGTACCGCATCCGTGTGTCTGCGGTCAACAGCGCCGGAGTGGGAAGACCCTCTCTACCAACCGAACCGGTCACAGCCCAGACCAGGCCAGGTCAGTTCTTTTAAATAATGCTCCAGTTTTTGCCAGTCTGATCTCTATCTGCCACATTTGTAGATTATGGTTGATTAATATGGATAAAACTTTCACACATTCTCATATTTAGTAAAACAAATAAAAACATGTAGATTCAAAACATTTTTTATACGTTATTTCATATAATAGACAACATTTAGCAGTTTCTTACACTTACACTCAATTATACTACTGGAATACAGTACTGGAATTACGTTTCAGATAAAAATCTAATTTTATCATCAAAAAATGGATAAAATGAAAATTAAACTATTTTAAATATGAGAATCTTAAATATTATAAGCATTACATTGTTAATATATTAAGTAAATTTGTAAAGAGAAGTAATTAAGCTGGAAAGCCACAGAAATAAAACTGTAAAAAGTTATAAAGAGAAGTTATTAAGCTGTAAATATAACAGTGGGAACGTAAAGAGAGGTAGTCATGGCGAAGTTGTAAAGTCCAGTACTAAAGATGCTGCAATAAAATGGTAAAAACATAAAGAGAAGTAGTTTAGGGTGTAAAGACACAGTAGTAAAGTTACGAATAGAGGTAGTAAAGGTAAAGTTGTAAATAAATATAGTCATGGTAAAGTTGTAAAAAAACAAACAGTGATAAAGGTGTAAATATACACTTGTAAAGCCATTAAGAGAAGTAGTTATGGTAAGAAGAGAGGTAGTAAAGGTGTAAAAATACAGTAGTAAAGCCATCAAGATAGATAGTCAATATACAGTTGTAAAGAAATATTGTCAAGGTAAAGTTGTAAAGGTGTAAAGCTACAGCAGTAAAATCATTAAGACAGGTAGTCAAGGTAAAGTAAAAGTGTAAAGACACAGAATTAAAGTGTAAAAAGTTGTAAAGAGAAGTAATTAATATGTAAAGATAACAGTGGAAATGGAAAGATAGTCAATGTGAAGTTATAAAGACAAGAAGTAAAGGTGTAATAATAAACCATAAACCATAAATGATCAAATACTACAGTAATTATTTACTTACAAATATTTATTGTAAATTATTAGTACTTTTGAAACTAAACTAAATTATGTTTGTTCTAGTTTCATTCTAATTCATTTAAGCTTTATTTTGGATGCAAAGTATTTTATATATACAAATTATTTAATTGTTTATGTTCACATTTTCGAGAATATTAAAATTGTACATCATGGAAGGGGGGGGCATTTTCCTGGTGGATAAAACAGTGATGTGTTTGCAGCAGTTTATTATAATACCATAAAAGACATTGAATGGTGTACATGCTTCTTCACCATGTCTTTACTGCTGTTGCTCTCAGGAACCAAAGACATGGAGATTGGTGTTGATAATGATGGCTTCATCTTCCTGAGCTTTGAGGCACCTGAGGCGGCTAGTGAAGGCCAGTTTAAGTGGAAAAAGAACTACAGAGAGGCTATTGATGCAGGAAGAGCCCACCTGAAGACCACCCAAAACAAGTAAGGAAAGTGTGACTGTTTATTAAGGGGAAATGCATAAAGACTATTAATGTGTAAAAATAGAAAAAGGAGTAAGAAGTAAACAATGCAGTAGAAAATATCATAAAGCACTACAGTGTATAATTTGTGAAAAGATGTAATAAACCTCTCACGATATAGTAGTAAAGTTGTAAAGAAAAGTAATCAGTGTGTAAAGATACAGTAGTAAAGTTGTAAAGCGAAGTAGTAAAGGTGTAAAGATATAGTAGTAAAGTTGTAAACTGAAGTAGTCAATGTGTAAAGATACAGTGGTAAAGTTGTAAAGATATAGTTGTAAAGTTTTAAAGATATAGTTGTAAAGATGTAAAGAGAAATAGTAGAGGTGTAATGATACAGTAGTACAGTTGTGAACTGAAGTAGTAAAAGTGTAAAGATACTGTAGTAAAGTTGTAAAGATATATCATAATAGTGTAAAAATACAGTAGTATAGTTTTGATAGCTAGTAAAGGTCTACAAATACAGTAGTAAACTTGTAAAGAGGTTAAGGTAACATTGTAAAGAGACGTAGTAAGTGAGTAACAATGTAGTAAATCATATGATACATTACAACTTTACTACATTGCTACTAATAGACTTTAATAGAGATTAAAAATGCAGCAGAGAAGTAGTACAGTTTTGAGGAGAAGTCAATGTGTAAAGATACAATAGTAAAGTTGTAAACTGAAGCAGTCAATGTGTAAAGATACAGTAGTAAAGTTGTAAAGAGAAGTAGTACATTTTTGAAGAGAAGAAGACAATGTGTAAAGATACAGTAGTAAAGTTGTAAAGAGATGTAATAAAGTTGTAGTACAGTTGTGAACAGACATAGTCAAGATGTAAAATACAGTAGTGAATGATGCTGTAATGTTTAGGTTGTGAATGTAACATTGTAAAGAGAAATAGTAAAGGTGTAAAGACGTTTTGAGAATAAGTAGTCTATGTGTAAAAATAAAGTAGAAACGTTGTAAAGAGAAGAAATAAAGATGTAAAGATACAGTGGTAAAGTTGTTTATAGAAGTAGTAAAGGTGTAAAATACAATGGTGAAGCTGTAATGGGAAGAAGTCATGTAACATTGTAAAGGGAAACAGTCTAAAAATGTCTAAAGGTCTAAAAATACAGTAGTAAACTTGTAAAGAGGTTAAGGTAACATTGTAAAGAGAAGTAATAAATGAGTATCAATGTAGTAAAGTTGTAAAGTATAGTATGAATAGGTTAAAATATGCAGCAGAAAAGCTGTAAAAGGAAGTAATTGCTAAAGCTAATCTCCTCAGCGGCGTCAGAATTAAAATTATTTGAGTCTTACTCTTATAGAAGCTTTAGTAAAACAGTTCATTTTTGTGTTTTTGTGTCCCAGATCAGTTCTAACCTTCACCACTGCCTCAGAGGAGGATCTGGGCCTCTACACTGCCGAAATGATCGACGAGCCTGACATCTCCTCTAGCTACAATTTCACTGCTGAGGGTACATTAGGATTCATCTCTCTGCCTTGCTTAAGATTTGTTGATGATAGAGCTACTGCACTGAGAAAACCCTGCGTCTACACCGTTAACTATGTACATTTTTCTTCTTGAATGCAAAGCCTGCGGTTCTCTTTTTGTCTCTACTTTAAAAAGCTCTGGGATATAAAGTTTAACATTTCTTCAGCAGGTTTCATTATAATGTGGCCAAAATAGTGGAAACTGTTGTTGTTGTTGAGTCTTAAATAGGAAACATTCAGCAAAACATACAGTAAAATCCAACCTAATACAATATGGTTTACATCTGCTGTAGAGCCGCAGTCAAAAGTTTGGGTATCATAAAGAATTGGTTGTGTATATATATATATATATATATATATATATATATATATAATGCAGAATATATAGTTTGTACATATTTGTTTGATTGGTCAGAAAATTAATGTATGTACATATATTTAGTAAAGGATCATGATACGTACAGTGGCATGGGAACACTCCCATGATGCTTTGGGCTACCTTTTACAGTCATGGTGAAGTTTTAAAAGGACTTTCATTAGAAGGTTTGCTATGTATTGCTATTTTGTGTTGTAAGGGATGTTCTGGTGTGATTGGCTGGGTTGGTGTTTTGGTGAATTGTGAGTCAACCAGGCTGAGATATAGGCTTTAGGTTGTTTCAGGGTAGGGCTACGTCAGCATAAAAGATCTGCAGGTGAGTACCATGGTCCAGACGTTTTGTTTATATTATACATTGTGTTACACATATATAGTTGGATATCGAAGCTGTCCAATGGAAAACATCTATCTCCAAAATGGTGATTTTACAAGAGAAGGCAAAAATAACGTAACTTCGAATGGATGTTAATCTAAATTAAGCGATATGTTGATATATGGCAGAAATATCAGCCCTGTATTTAAAAAATTGCACAATTTCAAATAAGTTGGCATATACATCATATATATATTAAGCAAATATATATATACACTCTACACTCTGCACACTGAGTCCTCTCAGAAGAGGAGGAGGGTCTTCAGTCTGGGTTTGAAGACAGTGAGTGTTGGACTCTGCTGTTTGGACAGGGGAAGTTCGTTCCACCACTTCGGTGCAGGACAGAGAAAAGTCTGGACGCTCGTCTTCCGTGGATCTTAAAGGATGGCGGGTCGAGCTGAGCCGTACTTGAAGCTGGAAGGGCTCTTGGTGTGGATCGGCTTTTGACCATCGCCATCAAGTACGGAGGGGCTGGCTGGTCCAGTCTTGGCTTTGTAAACCAGCGTCAGGGGTTTGGATCTGATGACCTGGGCAGCAGCTACAGGAAGCTGCAGTGAAGAGAGAACGCAGCAGTAGAGGAGGAGCTACGTGAACATGGCTGAACTGAAGACCAATTCCATATATTCTCAAATATGTCATATATGTGACATCTATATCTTGCTGTATATCAGATTTACTTTAATCACTCCTGTGAAGACACCAGATGATTATTCTGACATGCAAGGCCTTCAGTCCAGCTCCTGAAGGTCTTAGCAACTGGACAGTTTGCTTGGCTGCATCTGCCTTGAAACCACAGTGAATAAAATATTGATTGAACAATCAGCGCATGTCTGTAATCTGACTTAATAGAAGTTAATATATTGAGTAAAATGAAATTACAGTGATATACATGTATATTGTTACCCCATTAGACCTTTTTAAAAGGTCTAGAAGGCCCTAAGGGTTCTCTCCTCTGCTACTGCGATTCTCCACGGTGGAAATCCAGTCCGCTGCTGTATGTTAACAGTGTTTTTTCAGTGCTGCTCGATCCCCAGCAGGTAGAGCAGCTGCAGATTTATTCGGAGCAGAATAGGCTGTGCTATTCCCACACCGGGGCCCAAAGCAGAGTGCATAACCTCGTTTTGATAGCAGGGAGGGTTGCAGGAGATTGAATTTGACGTTGCAATTGTGTCTCGTCTCACAGATCTGGAGAGGCTGACGGAGCTGAGCTGGCAGATCAGAAACCCGTGTAAGTGAAAGAATGAATAGCCGAAAGAGCCCTACAACAAAATTACAGGCCTGTGTCAAATCTGGGGGTCACAGTGAGGGCTGGGGGCTGTTTCTGTTATAACAGTTACATTATAGCGCTGAGCAGAAGTCTCTAGGCAGAGTAGACAATCGCTTATGTGGACAGTAGGAGCTTATAAAACCACAATACACCATTAGAATAAACCCAAATAAACATGGTCAGTGGTCAGTGAGAGTGTCTACCTGTAATTAACTCTATATAACATTAGAATAAACCCAAATAAACATGGTCAGTGGTCAGTGAGAGTGTCTACCTGTAATTAACTCTATATAACATTAGAATAAACCCAAATAAACATAAAGTCAGTGGTCAGTGAGAGTGTCTACCTGTAATTAACTCTATATAACATTAGAATAAACCCAAATAAACATAAAGTCAGTGGTCAGTGAGAGTGTCTACCTGTAATTAACTCTATATAACATTAGAATAAACCCAAATAAACATAAAGTCAGTGGTCAATGAGAGTGTCTACCTGTAATTAACTCTATATAACATTAGAATAAACCCAAATAAACATGAAGTCAGTGCTGAGTGAGAGTGTCTACCTGTAATTAACTCTATATAACATTAGAATAACCCCAAATAAACATGAAGTTAGTGGTCAGTGAGAGTGTCTACCTGTAATTAACTCTATATAACATTAGAATAAACCCAAATAAACATGAAGTCAGTGGTCAGTGAGAGTGTCTACCTGTAATTAACTCTATATAACATTAGAATACACCCATATAAACATAAAGGCAGTGGTCAGTAAGAGTGTCTACCTGTAATTAACTCTATATAACATTAGAATAAACCCAGATAAACATAAAGTCAGTGGTCAGTGAGAGTGTCTACCTGTAATTAACTCTATATAACATTAGAAAAACCCCAAATAAACATGAAGTCAGTGGTCAGTGAGAGTGTCTACCTGTAATTAACTCTATATAACATTAGAATACACCCAAATAAACATGAAGTCAGTGGTCAGTGAGAGTGTCTACCTGTAATTAACTCTATATAACTTTAGAATAAACCCCAACAAACAAAGTCAGTGGTCAAAACCACCAGCAGCTCACCTTATTTACTTAAATGAAAGACTGGGAATTGGGAATACTGACCAGCTTAACACACTGAACACAATGAACTGTTTATTTGTTAATATATATTATTAATATTATATATTTTTCTTGGCCCATTCAGTATGCAAGTTTGATATAATGTATAAAGAACAACTGCCAGATTAACATTATGTAAAACAGTAAATAAATATACAGTAGTAATGTATATAATAGACACACAAATTGTTGTTTCTCCATTTTTTTTGAGTAATTTAAAATTACACTGACCTTTACATTGTGTCAATATTTAATAATAAATGGACCAATAGAATTGCTCCAAATGGACTTATATAAAATCTTTTATGTTGACATTACATTTATAGGCTCATAAAACATTTATTAGAAATGTCATTTACTGAGTGTGTGTGTGTGTGTGTGTGTGCACAGTAATTGGTCTGCGGTCTGAAGGCTGGCAGGTGGAGGTGATGGAGCAGGGGGCTGTTCGGCTGTGGCTGCAGACCGAGCCCCTGTCCAGCGCTGCTGACCTGCGCATGATCCTCAATGACAGAGAGATATCCAGCACACCGGTAATCATCCATACAGTGTGTGTGCTAAAAAGGTTCTTAATAGAACCAGATTCAAGACATCCATCATAGAGCGATTCCGTGGTTCTCTGATTTGTCGTGGTTCTTTGTAGAACCACTGAAATTTACTGAGGAAGCTCTGAAGAACCCTCTTAGCTGGTGCACTAAACTGCATATAAATTGTTGCATCCACAAATCTGTAAATCAGACACATGAGGTACCATAGCAACCACTTGGCAACTCCCTATCAACCATCTGAAACACCATAGCAACCATTTGGAATGTCATAGCAACCACCTAGTAACACCATAGCAACCACTACCACAACCTACCTAACTACCTGAAATATTATAGCAGCCACCTTGCAACACAGTAGTATCTACCCAGCAAGCACTTAGCAACACCCTAGCAACCACATAACACCCACTATCAACCATCTGAAACACCAGAGCAACCATCTGGAATGTCATAGCAACCACCTAGTAACACCATAGCGACCACTACCATTACCTACCTAACTACCTTAAATATTATAGCAGCCACCTTGCAACAAAATAGAATCCACATAGCAAGCACTTAGCAACACCCTAGCAACCTCTTAGCATCACATAGCAGCCATTTAGCAACACTATAGCAATCACCTAGTAAGCAGCCACCTAGTAACACCAAAGCAGCAACCTGGAATACCATAGCAACCACATAGTAACACATTTGCCACCACTTGGACTATTAAAGCATCCACCCAGCAACACCAAAGTAACCCCCTGGAATACCATAGCAACCACCTCGCAACACCATAGCAACCACTCGGAATACAATAGCAACCACCTAGCAACACCATAGCAACCACCTATCAACACCATAGCAGCTACTTGAGATACCATAGCAACCATCTAGCAACACCACAGCAACAGCATAGTGACAGCCTAGCAAGGTAAATCACTTTAGCTGTGCAACCATCCTGAGTTTCCTTCAAATATTCTGATTAGGTACCTAAAATTTCTGAACAGCACTGTGTTTGTGTGTGTGTGTGTTTGTGTGTGTGTGTGTTTGTGTGTGTGTTTGTGTTTGTGTGTGTGTGTTTGTGTGTGTGTGTGTGTGTGTGTGTTTGTGTTTGTGTGTTTGTGTTTGTGTTTGTGTGTGTGTGTGTGTGTGTTTGTGTGTGTGTGTGTGTGTGTGTTTAAGGAACATTATACACTGTTTCTCACAGAGAGAGACAGGTTATAGGGTGAGGCTCAGTGGGCTGCAGTGTAGAGCAGTGTTATAATCCTGTGTGTCTGACCTACAGGCTCGTAAGATCAGCTTCGACAGGCCGAGTGGTCTGGTGGAGATTCTGTTTGATCAGCTGTCCAAAGAAGACGAGGGCTCTTACACTGCACAGCTGAAGGACGGCCGGGCCAAAAACCAGTTCACCCTCGTACTGGTGGACGAAAGTATGTCCCCCCCCCAATCACATGACATCCCCAAAATGGGAAGCTTTTGGCAATGGAGCTTTGAGGCCTTGCTGGGATTTGAACTGATGATCTCCTCACACTTGATAAGCAGCAGTTAGACTGTAGGGCTGGTCTAGAGTTGTGAAATTACACTACATTCAAACCCAGTAAAAACACTCAAGAGATCATCAGTTCAGCCCTCCATGGTGAGAAGGCCTTCCCCCAAGTCAGGTGATAAGGGGTGCTCTAACTTGCAGATGGGAATAAACAGTAAACAAATTAAGGGGGCGGAGTCACAGTATTGAATCAGTTTCAGCTGCAGCTCATTCCCTGATGATTTGAGGAGTGTCTCGATGTTTCTATTAATATCTTTGTGAAAATACAGCGCAGACATACGGTTCAGACATTTGCTAAATCTGTAGACTCCGCCCTTTCCATTGCATCGCATTGCCAGATCATACATGACTCACATCTGGAGTTACGAGGCTGTGAAGATGAGTCAAGATGCTCCTCTCTGCCTCTGGCTGTGTCTAACTGCTGGATTTGTGTGGATGTCTAATCTGCCTCTCATCTGTAATTGGTGGATTCGTGCATCAGTCTATTGTTTTGTATAAAACTGACCAATGAAAACCGTCTTCTGCTTCTCCCAGTTTATACACTATTATATTCACACTGCTGTTGTGAAGCTGAGACTCGGGCGAACCCGTTTCCAGCACCAAATAAGTCCGTCCACATGAATGAAGGGACGTTTTCACAGGAAATAGGAAGAATTTCTAAAATCAGACTTTTAATTTTTCAGGTTTAGGGTCTGTTAATCTCTTCACACAGTGCTCTAGGTCACATGGGGTCTCATTACTGAAAGAGCTGAGGCTGTCAAGTCAAGTTAAGTCAAGTCAGATTTATTTGTATAGCTTTTTACAACTGATGTCGTCACAAAGCAGCTTTACATACTGATAGTCGGACTGGTAGGTGGCAGCTGGTCTGACGCAGGTAGAGGGGACCTCAGCGGGCATTCTTCCAGCAGGTCGGGCTGGGTGGCTCGGAGAAGGTAAAGAGAGAGTTAGTTCTGAGAGGATTTTATAGAGATCAGAGAATGTTGAGCAGTATCAGAGTGTGTCTGACAACTCCGGCAGGTCTGACTATAACAGTCTCATTAAAAGGAGAGAGCCAGAAGGTAACACAGACATGGGAGCACCCTGAAACGCTAGCGTCCATCTGCTCCACCATCCACAAACCTGAGTGATCGCGTGTAAGCAGCGAGACGACAGCTCCAGCATCTCAGTGTGCTACAATTTCCTGTGTCCGCGAACCCCTGGACCTGCAGCCCTTATCTAAGAAACATTAATTACCAAAAGCTGAACTAAACAGATGAGTTTCAGCCTAGATGTAAAGACTGAGATAAACATATGAAAGGTGAATTTAAGAAAATATGCAAAAATCGCCCAAAAATGCCCTCATAAACTCAAAAAAATGTTTTCTTCAGTGAAGCATTAAATTAAATTCACCATGTGTGTCCTACTGGACAAAACACCCTCCAGCAGGCCGAGGAACAGCCCCACCAGCTTGTACAGAAGTCCCTGTAGTTACTGAGTAATACACCTTAGTGTCTGATAAGCCTCGGAGAGTCAAGGGGCTAACTTAAGGGTTTCTCCATGTGTGCTCAAAGTCCACCGTGAATTACAACACTCACATTTGCACAATTTCCCCAGATTTGATCCTGACCTGCTCTTTCTTTTTGATCTGATCGTTTGGCAGAGTTCAAGCAAACCCTGGCCAAATCACAAGCCAAAAGGCGGGACTGGAAGAGACGTTCAGGTGAGTGTCCAAGGGGAACCCACCACCACCATGACGTGCCCTCTGAGCCGCACAACACCCTCTATTGTATCCCTCCACCATGAATGGATTTTTAAATGCACTATATGTGCAAATGTTTGTGGACACCATTTCTAACAAATGCATTGAGCTACTGCCAATAGAATAGGACTTTCCGGTGCAGATAAACATCATGAAGCTATTGGCACCATGCTGTCTAATGCCAGGCGTGGGCTAGTAGAGGGGTATAAAGCCCCCCAGCAGCAGCATTGAGCTGTGGAGCAGTGGAGGAACTGCTGTGTTCTCTGGAATGATGGTTGATGGAGCTCCATCCAGTACTTTTAGGATGATTTGGGGATGATGAGGTGGTGTGGTGATCATCCTCCAACATCCTGACCTCATAAACACTCTTGTTGTTGAATGCAATCAAATACTCACAACAATGCGCCTCCACAATCTAGTAGAAAGCATTCTCCTTCCCTGGACAGTAGAAACAGTTACTCCAACAAAAGCAGGATCAACACTGAATGAGCAGGTGTCCCAATATTTTTGGCCATATGACCCATAATCTTCTCGGACCTCTGCTAAAATAGTGTCTTGGGCAGCAGGCACTATATCCATAACCATTTGGGGTTCTACTTTTCTGTGAGGGAGCTTTTAGAGGTTCCACTGGTTCCTTTCACCACCACTGTGAACAGTTGGGTTCTGATTGGGTAAGGGTATCTAGAACCTTCATATTCAGAATAGTCACATATAAGCAATGCGATTAATACATTAATTCTAAGTATACATACGCTGTATGGACAAAAGTATTGGGACACCCCTCTTAATCACTGAATTCAGGTGTCTGATTCAGTCTTATTGCCACAGGTGTATAAAATCAAGCCTCTAGTCCTGCAGTCTGTCTTTCTTCCACACATTAGTGAAAGAACGGGAGGTTCTGAAGAGCTCACTGAACTCCAGTGTGGTTCTGTATGTAATAGGAGCTCAGCACCGCTGCACCAACAACAACAAGTCAGCTGGTGAAATTTAGACCTTCCCTCCTAGATCTTCCTCCATCAGCTGTGAGTGGTGTTATTATTGAACAGTGGAAGAGTTTAGGAGGAACAGCTCACAGAGAGCAGCTCAGTGTCCACCGAGTGTCTGTCAGACCACGTAAAGTTACAGAGCGGGGTCAGGGCCGAGTGCTGAGCTGACTCAATAACTGCAGAGCTCCAGACCTGCTGCAGCTGCTGGTAGAGCTTAGAGTAAAGGAGGATAGAATGGGATGTGTCCCAATACTTTTGTCCATACCCGTATAGTATATATACTCGGCCCATTTTGGTGGAAAATGTCCCAATCTGGCAACACTGGTGTCTGAGTAAGTGAGGCAGGCCAAGTACAAATCCTGCCGAGGCAGAAATGAGACCAAACCCCGGTTAATATTCAGCTCAGGCCGCGAAGGGTGCTTTCTAAACGCATTCCATTAGAGATTAGCTGATTAAAGTTGTAAGACAGTAACGTAACAGATCACTCATCAGACGCAGTCGTGTAATCGGGTCACATTTCATTAGTTTCCACTTAAAGGCCAAGTATTTTGGGGTTCCATCCATCCAACAGCCTTTCTGCTCAGAGCCGCTTCAGCATGGGTCTGTAATTGCTATACTCTATGATATACACTGTATGTCCAAATGTTTGTGGACACCCCTTCTAACGAATGCATTCAGCTTGCCTAGTCCCTGTAGAGAGGTACAGCTAAGAGAATAGGACCCTCTGGAGAAGCAGATGAACCATCATGAGCCTATTGGCACCATGCTGCCTAATGCCTAGCCAGGTATGGGTTAGGGGGGTATTATAAAGCCCCCAAGCAGCAGCATTGAGGAGCTGTGGAGCAGTGGAGGAACGGTGGTGCTCCTTACTCCCAGTACTTCTGGGGTGAGGTGAGGTGGTGGATCATCATCCAACATCCTGACAACCCTCACTACTAACGCTGCTCTTGTCGCTGAATGCAATCAATCAAATCCTCACAGCAATGCTTGCTCCAAAATCTAGTAGAAAGTCTTCTTCTTCTTCTTCTGCTCTGGACAGTAGAGACAGCTACTCCAACAAAAGCAGGATATGCATTTTTAATCCCCTTGATTTCAGAGGAAACTGTTAAGAGTAATGAGCAGGTGTCCCAATACTTTTGTCCATGTGGTGTATAGCTATTTCAATGGCTTGCAGGAATACGCCCAGTTATCAGTCCTGGACTGTAGAATGGTGCTAGAACAGCTTACTGCAGTGCTCCTGCTACAGGACAGTGTGGAGGGGGTTAAGGTGGGACGCTGAGTGCTGTAATCTGCTCTGTTCTGTTTCCTGAAGGACCCCACTTTGAGGAGTTTTTGTCCTGGACTGTGACGGAGGACTGTGAGATGATTATGAAGTGCAAGGTTTCTGCGAACTGTGCATTTAACACCTGTGCATGAGGCCTTCACAGAGAGGCCATAGAGCCCCTGGCTTCCATTCACTACTCAGATTCAGCCATATTTCCACTGCAGGGCTGAACAGAGGGTCACCGTCCTGGTGGCTTATCCACACGGACACGGTTCGGCACGGAACGGCAGTTTTCTCAGCATGGTTAGCTAACCGCGCTTGAGGGCATTTGCTAAAACGGCGCTGGCTGGCGGCTAGTCTAACATGGCCTCATCCGACATCGCTAAAACGGCGTTAGCATGACCCGGCTGACGGCTAGTCTAACATGGCCTCTTCCGACATCTTTAAAACGGCGCTAGCTGAAGGCTAGTCTAACATGGCCTCTTCCGACATCGTTAAAACGGCGCTAGCTGAAGGCTAGTCTAACATGGCCTCTTCCGACATCGTTAAAACGGCGCTAGCTGGCGGCTAGTCTAACATGGCCTCTTCCGACATCGTTAAAATGGTGCTAGCTGACGGCTAGTCTAACATGGCCTCTTCCGACATCGTTAAAATGGTGCTAGCTGACGGCTAGTCTAACATGGCCTCTTCCGACATCGTTAAAACGGCGCTAGCTGAAGGCTAGTCTAACATGGCCTCTTCCGACATCGTTAAAACGGCGCTAGCTGAAGGATAGTCTAACATGGCCTCTTCCGACATCGTTAAAACGGTGCTAGCTGAAGGCTAGTCTAACATGGCCTCTTCCGACATCGTTAAAACGGTGCTAGCTGAAGGCTAGTCTAACATGGCCTCTTCCGACATCGTTAAAACGGTGCTAGCTGAAGGCTAGTGTAACATGGCCTCTTCCGACATCGTTAAAACGGTGCTAGCTGGCAGCTTGTCTAACATGGCCTCTTCCGACATCGTTAAAACAGTGCTAGCTGACAGCTTATCTAACATGGCCTCTTCCGACGTCGTTAAAACGGTGCTAGCTGAAGGCTAGTCTAACATGGCCTCTTCCGACGTCGTTAAAACAGTGCTAGCTGACAGCTTGTCTAACATGGCCTCTTCCGACGTCGTTAAAACGGTGCTAGCTGAAGGCTAGTCTAACATGGTCTCTTTCGACATTGTTAAAACGGCGCTAGCTGACGGCTAGTCTAACATGGCCTCTTCCGACATCGCTAAAACGGTGCTAGCATGGCCCGGCTGAAAAACGGCGTTCCAGGCTTATAAAACATCAGTACTGCAGCGTTAGCCTGGTCCAGCTCGCTTCGTTGAAGCTAGTATTACCTAGTATTACACACATATAGAGTAATAGCAGTTAATACCATGCAAATCTCATATATATATATATATTTTTTTTTTTTTTTTTTAGATACACTTGGGATATTACATATCTTATATTAAAAGCTGATACATGTGCATATTAACATATCAGTTAAAATAACATATTTAACATATTAAAATAAGCTGTACTACCGTGAAGCATCTGTAACAGTAAATACATCCCCAGCGTTACATTGTTATTACAAGAATAATTAATGTGTAATAACACTGTTATTATGTACACTTCGTATAAAGTAAGACTCCAAACTGTTTATCAATAGCCTCATTCCCAACGCAGTTCATATGCTAGCGATGCTCGGTCTGCTTTCCCCCTTTTACAAACACAGGTGACGAATATGAGCAAGGACACGAAGCTGAGATGGTTTAAGGACGGTATGGAGATCACCCAGGCTGTGTTTGAGCCGTCTGGAGTCAGCACGTTCACTGTGCCTCAGGTACCCTTTGCTAAGAGTGACAGCTGGTGAGGACCAGTTAGCCTTTGCCACAATGATCACATTGAATTTGCCTGATCTGAATAAGGTTATCCCAGAGCTCACTTAGCAGTATAATACTGGGTTCCTGATTCCAGGTGACAAAGAAGGAGGCGGGTGTGTACAGGGCTGTGGTGTCTGACAGCAGAGGAGAGGACGAGAGTGTACTGGAGTTAGTGGACACAGGTAAAAAGTACAAAGAACTCATAGCTATTATTGTTAACCCACCTCTGCATTACACACACCACTCACTTTACTAGAAACACCTACATTGTGCTTCCAATTACTGGCCACTTTATCAGAAACACCTCCCTCGTGCTTCCAGTCACTGGCCACTTTATCAGAAACACCTCCCTTGTGCTTCCAGTCACTGGCCACTTTATCAGAAACACCTACCTTGTGCTTCCAGTCACTGGCCACTTTATCAGAAACACCTCCCTTGTGCTTCCAGTCACTGGCCACTTTATCAGAAACCCCTACCTTGTGCTTCCAGTCACTGGCCACTTTATTAGAAACACCTCCCTTGTGCTTCCACTCATTGGCCACTTTATTAGAAACACCTACCTTGTGCTTCCAGTCACTGGCCACTTTATCAGAAACACCTACCTTGTGCTTCCAGTCACTGGCCACTTTATCAGAAACACCTGCCTTGTGCTTCCAGTCACTGGCCACTTTATCGGAAACACCTACGTTGTGCTTGCAGTCACTGGCCACTTTATCAGAAACACCTACCTTGTGCTTCCAGTCACTGGCCACTTTATCAGAAACACCTCCCTTGTGCTTCCAGTCATTGGCCACTTTATCAGAAACCCCTACCTTGTGCTTCCAGTCACTGGCCACTTTATTAGAAACACCTCCCTTGTGCTTCCAGTCACTGGCCACTTTATCAGAAACACCTCCCTTGTGCTTCCAGTCATTGGCCACTTTATCAGAAACCCCTACCTTGTGCTTCCAGTCACTGGCCACTTTATTAGAAACACCTACCTTGTGCTTCCAGTCACTGGCCACTTTATCAGAAACACCTGCCTTGTGCTTCCAGTCACTGGCCACTTTATCGGAAACACCTACGTTGTGCTTGCAGTCACTGGCCACTTTATATGAAACACCTACGTTGTGCTTGCAGTCACTGGCCACTTTATCAGAAACACCTCCCTTGTGCTTGCAGTCACTGGCCACTTTATCAGAAACACCTACCTTGTGCTTGCAGTCACTGGCCACTTTATCAGAAACACCTACCTTGTGCTTCCAGTCACTGGCCACTTTATCAGAAACACCTACGTTGTGCTTCCAGTCACTGGACACTTTATTAAGAACCCCTATCTTATACGTTGTTCACTCTTCGGACACTTTATTAGAAACAGCACAGAACGAGAAGAGCTTTTTAATATCAAGGGAACATTTTGTCATCATTATTTTGTATATTTCTCTTCATTTCTCTTTCCAGAGTTCGACAGCCTCCTGCAGCGCCTGAGCAAACAGTGCGGTAGGTTCAGAAGAAGCCATCGAGCCGCTGAAATCGAACTTAACACTGGACTTCATGTCTTTTATACAAAGCGTTGACAGTGGTTGTGCTGCCTGAGCTGACCCCCTCCCCGGGCCTCTGTCTGATCTACAGCTCTTTCAGCCAGTCCCCTGGGGATCCAGTGCACAGCGGCGGGCTTCAAACTCTACTGCTCTCTGAAGTACTATCTGAGCTACATGAAGACCAGCTGGTACTTCAAGTGAGTTCCTTTTGTCCAGAGATCCAGCTCCAGGCATCGAGGGAGAGGAGCAACCGTTTGATTTTTAGGCCCAATGCACTGAAGAGAGTCACAGCTACAAACCAAAGACTCGGTTTGGCTTGTCCTCATTTTATTTCCCTTATTGTGCTGAGAAATCTTCCCCCCAAAATGAAGAGGATTTGAGAGACGGTAGAGTGTTTGTTGCTGCTTTATTTATTTGTGATTTTACCCTTTAATCATTTCTGTGACAGAGAGAAAAGAATCGACCAGGAGGAGAGGACAGCACCTGGCAGCAGTATGCAGAAGGTCTGGATCGAGATATTTAACCCCACTGAAAACGACAAAGGGAAGTATACCCTGGAGATGTTTGACGGCCAGGATACACACAAGCGGCATCTGGATCTGTCCGGCCAAGGTACAGCTTCTGTCCTTACAAATCCATCTGCATGAATAAGATAAAATTACATAAAATATTCAGAAAAAAAATTATAGATTAATCAATTTTCCCAATTGACAAATAGAGGTTGTACAGTTCTGCAATTGAGTGCTCACAGTACTTTACTTAATTAGTAGCTCAAGTAGAACCTTAGAGAACATCTACTTTTAATTAAGCACTTTTACCAATAATGAACAAATCCAAACTCTATATACACCACAGGACAAATACGCAGAAACTCTATATACACCACAGGACAAATACACAGAAACTCTATATACACCACAGGACAAACACACAGAAACTCTATATACACCACAGGACAAATACACAGAAACTCTATATACACCACAGGACAAACACACAGAAACTCTATATACACCACAGGACAAATACACAGAAACTCTATATACACCACAGGACAAATACACAGAAACTCTATATACACCACAGGACAAATACAGAGAAACTCTATATACACCACAGGACAAACACACAGAAACTCTATATACACCACAGGACACATACACAGAAACTCTATATACACCACAGGACAAATACACAGAAACTCTATATTCACCACAGGACAAATACAGAGAAACTCTATATACACCACAGGACAAACACACAGAAACTCTATATACACCACAGGACAAATACACAGAAACTCTATATACACCACAGGACAAATACAGAGAAACTCTATATACACCACAGGACAAATACACAGTAACTCTATATTCACCACAGGACAAATACACAGAAACTCTATATACACCACAGGACAAATACAGAGAAACTCTATATACACCACAGGACAAATACACAGAAACTCTATATACACCACAGGACAAATACACAGAAACTCTATATTCACCACAGGACAAATACAGAGAAACTCTATATACACCACAGGACAAACACACAGAAACTCTATATACACCACAGGACAAACACACAGAAACTCTATATACACCACAGGACAAATACAGAGAAACTCTATATACACCACAGGACAAACACACAGAAACTCTATATACACCACAGGACAAACACACAGAAACTCTATATACACCACAGGACAAATACACAGAAACTCTATATACACCACAGGACACATACACAGAAACTCTATATACACCACAGGACACATACACAGAAACTCTATATACTGTATACTCTATATACTATATACTCTGTTATACTCTATAACAGCTCCCACCCCATGCATGAGACTCTGGCAGCACTGGGCAGCTCCTTTAGCGACAGGCTGCTTCACCCCAAGTGTGTGAATGAGCGGTATCGCAGGTCCTTCCTTCCTGCTGCCGTCAGACTGCACAACCAGCACTGCTCCCAGCGGACCACATACACACACACTTAACTACACACACATGTTCATGTTCAGGGAATACTATGTGCAATATCCCCCCCCATGTGCAATTAAGAGTCTTTTGCTATAAATAATATTGTTTATTGCTTTTTTAATTCTTATTTATAATGTGTATATAGTGTAAATTATTTATCTAAATTTTTGTAACTGAGTGTCTTGCTATCCCTTTCTGCTGTCACACTGTGAATTTCCCCACTGCGGGACTAATAAAGGCCTATCTTATCTTATCTTATACACCACAGGACAAATACACAGAAACTCTATATACACCACAGGACACATACACAGAAACTCTACATACACCACAGGACAAACACGCAGAAACTCTATATACACCACAGGACACATAGACAGAAACTCTATATACACCACAGGACAAATACACAGAAACTCTATATACACCACAGGACAAATACACAGAAACTCTATATACACCACAGGACAAATACGCAGAAACTCTATATAAACCACAGGACAAACACACAGAAACTCTATATACACCACAGGACAAATACACAGAAACTCTATATACACCACATGACACATACACAGAAACTCTATATACACCACAGGACAAACACACAGAAACTCTATATACACCACAGGACAAATACACAGAAACTCTATATACACAGGACAAATACACAGAAACTCTATATACACCACAGGACACATACACAGAAACTCTATATACACCACAGGACAAATGTCCTCTATTTACACCACAGAATAAATACACAGAAACTATATATACACCACAGGACGAATATACAGAAACTCTATATACACCACAGGACAAACACACAGAAACTCTATATACACCACAGGACAAATGCGCAGAAACTCTATATACACCACAGGACAAATATGCAGAAACTATATACACCACAGGACAAATACACAGAAACTCTATATACACCACAGGACAAACACACAGAAACTCTATATACACCACAGGACACATACACAGAAACTCTATATACACCACAGGACAAATATGCAGAAACTATATACACCACAGGACAAAAACACAGAAACTCTATATACACCACAGGACAAACACACAGAAACTCTATATACACCACAGGACACATACACAGAAACTCTATATACACCACAGGACAAATACACAGAAACTCTATATACACCACAGGACAAATACAGAGAAACTCTATATACACCACAGGACACATACACAGAAACTCTATATACACCACAGGACAAATACACAGAAACTCTATACACACCACAGGACACATACACAGAAACTCTATATACACCACAGGACAAATACGCAGAAATTCTATATACACCACATGACACATACACAGAAACTCTATATACACCACAGGACAAATATGCAGAAACTCTATACACCACAGGACAAACACACAGAAACTCTATATACACCACAGGACACATACACAGAAACTCTATATACACCACAGGACAAATGTCCTCTATATATACACCACAGGACACATACACAGAAACTCTATATACACCACAGGACAAATACACAGAAACTCTATATACACAGGACAAATACACAGAAACTCTATATACACCACAGGACACATACATAGAAACTCTATATACACCACAGGACAAATGTCCTCTATTTACACCACAGGATAAATACACAGAAACTCTATATACACCACAGGACAAATACACAGAAACTCTATATACACCACAGGACGAATATACAGAAACTCTATATACACCACAGAACAAACACACAGAAACTCTATATACACAGGACAAATACACAGAAACTCTATATACACCACAGGACACATACACAGAAACTCTATACACCACATGACACATACACAGAAACTCTATATACACCACAGGACAAATACGCAGAAATTCTATATACACCACATGACACATACACAGAAACTCTATATACACCACAGGACAAATATGCAGAAACTCTATACACCACAGGACAAACACACAGAAACTCTATATACATCACAGGACAAATACACAGAAACTCTATATACACCACAGGACAAATACACAGAAACTCTATATACACCACAGGACAAATACACAGAAACTCTATATACACCACAGGACACATACACAGAAACTCTATATACACCACAGGACAAATACACAGAAACTCTATATACACCACAGGACAAATACACAGAAACTCTATATACACCACAGGACAAATACACAGAAACTCTATATACACCACAGGACAAATACACAGAAACTCTATATACACCACAGGACAAATACACAGAAACTCTATATTCACCACAGGACAAACACACAGAAACTCTATATACACCACAGGACAAATACACAGAAACTCTATATACACCACAGGACAAATACACAGAAACTCTATATACACCACAGGACACATACACAGAAACTCTATATACACCACAGGACAAATACACAGAAACTCTATATACACCACAGGACAAATACACAGAAACTCTATATACACCACAGGACACATACACAGAAACTCTATATACACCACAGGACAAATACACAGAAACTCTATATACACCACAGGACAAATACACAGAAACTCTATATACACCACAGGAAAAACAATTCAGATGCTATATACACAACAGGACAAACACATACACAAAATGTCCAAATGTTTGTGGACACCCCTTCTAATGAAAGCATTAGTACTGAAGTACTGCCAATAGAATAGGACTATATGGGATAGCAGATAGACATGCCTAATGTTAGGTGTGGGCAAGAGGAGTGTACACTCCCCAGCATTGAGTCTTCCATTAGGTGGGGTGGTGAGCTTCATCCAACATCCTGACCTCACTAATGCGTTTGTCGCTAAATGCAATCAAATCCTCACAGCAATGCTTATCCAAAATCTAGTAGAAAGTCTTTTTTAGAATTTCCCCACTGTGGGACTAATAAAGGATTATCTTATCTTATCTTCTTCTCTGGACAGTAGAGACAGTTACTCCAACAAAAGCAGGATCAACTCTTTTAATACCATTGATTTCAGAAGAACAATATGAGCAGGTGTCCCAATACTTTTGTCCATATAGTATATATAGCTAAGGTGCAGCAAATGTAAAGAAAATTCCTTATGCCATAGGTAAGAAGCATAAACATCACTGTCACTATCACCAGCCTTCAGCAGACCTTAGAAAAATGCATGGCTCCATCTGCTGGACAGAACACATTATTAGATGTTTTGGGAGCAGCCTCTGTCCAATACCTCAATGTCTCAACCTATGTCTCATCTCTTTGCTCTGTCTCCTCTAAAGCCTTTGCAGATGCTCTGCTGGAATACCAGAGGCTGAAGTAAGTGTCATTTGGAAAAAAACTGTCATACATAAAAACTGCCATTAACTGCTTTATGATTAGAGATCTTTATGCTAATTGTGATCAAAGGGTTTTAATGCAGTTGCTGTTACAACTGTGATCTAAATTTAATAAATTTTTCTCTTTTTGTTTTTTTTTCCACAGGCAAGTGGCGATTGCAGAGAAAAGTAAGTGACTGCTTGAAAGAATGAGATGTGATGGCATAAACATATAGATATGCTACTGACACGATAGGATACAATAGAAATCATATCTACACTATAGAATACAGAACAAATGAATTAAATGTAGAAATATATATAAATATAGATTTCTTTAGGAATCCTAGGACAAAGTCATAGAAATACTAATGTGACAGCACAGGAAAATGTAGAACTTCTAGTGGCACCACGGGACAATGATGGAAATCTAAGTGACATCTTAGGAATACCACTGACTGATAGAAATCTTAGTGGCTCCACAGGACAAAGATGCAAATCTTACTGGCACCACAGGACGAAGACAGAAATCTTAGTGACAACACATGAAAAAGACATGGAAATCTCAGTGAGACCACAGGACAAAAACAGAAATCTTGTGACAGCACAGGACAAAGACATGGAAATCTTAGTAAGACCACAAGACATGGAAATCTTAGTAAGACCACAGGACAAAGACAGAAATCTCACTGACACCACAGGACAATGACATATATCTTAGTGACACCACAATACAAAGAAAGAAATCTCAGTGACACCACAGGACAAGGACAAGGAAATCTTAGTAAGACCTTAAGACATGGAAATCTTAGTAAGACCACAAGACATGGAAATCTCAGTGAGACCACAGGACAAAAATAGAAATCTTAGTGACACCACAGGATAAAAACAGAAATCTTAGTGACAACACAGGACAAAAAAACAAATCTCAGTGACATCACAGGACAAAGACATAAATCTTAGTGACACCACAAGACATGGAAATCTCAGTGAGACCACAGGACAAAACAGAAATCTTAGTGACAACACAGGACAAAAACAGAAATGTTAGTGACACCACAGGACAAAGACATAAATCTTAGTGACACCACAAGACAAAGAAAGAAATCTCAGTGACACCACAGGACAAGGACAAGGAAATCTTATTAAGACCACAAGACATGAAAATCTTTGTAAGACAGCAGGACAAAGACAGAAATCTTGAGACAACACAGGACAAAAACAGAAATCTTAGTGAGATCACAGGACAAAGACAGAACTCTTGTGACACACAGGACAAAGATATGGACATATTAGTGAGACCACAGGTCAAAAACAGAAATCTTGTGACACCACAGGACAAAAACAGAAATCTCAGTGAGACCACAGGACAAAGACAGAAATCTTGTGACAACACAGGACAAAGATATGGACATATTAGTGAGACCACAGGACAAAAACAGAAATCTTGTGACACCACAGGACAAAAACAGAAATCTCAGTGAGACCACAGAAAAAAGACAGAAATCTTGTGACAACACAGGACAAAAACACAAATCAAGAGATTTGTGTGACACCACAGGACAAAGACAGAAATCTCAGTGACACCACAGGACAAGGACAATGAAATCTTAGTAAGAGCACAAGACATGGAAATCTTAGTGACACCACAGGACAAAAACACAAATCTTAGTGACACCACAGGACATAGACATAAATCTTAGTGACACCACAAGACAAAGAAAGAAATCTCAGTGACACCACAGGGCAAGGACAAGGAAATCTTAGTAAGACCACAAGACATGGAAATCTTAGTAAGACAGCAGGACAAAGACAGAAATCTTGTGACAACACAGGACAAAGACATGGAAATATTAGTGAGACCACAGGTCAAAAACAGAAATCTCAGTGAGACCACAGGACAAAGACAGAAATCGTAGTAGCACAATAAAACAAAGACTAAATTTTGTTTTATTAAAATAAAAAAATAAATAAAATAAAGAATAAATTTATTTTTGACGATTAGTGATGTCTAATCGTCACTATCATCAGACCAGACTGTCACCCTTTATCCAGTGTGGTCTGTAACACACTACAGTAGTTAATGATTAATTAAAGACAGGAGATAATAATAATAATAATAATAATAATAATAATAATAATAATCATTATTATTGTTATTGTTGTTGTTGTTATTGTTATTAGTATTATTATTATTAGAATTTTAATAATCGAGAGTGAAAAAAAAGACATCTTAGAGGCCTATTTCTTCTTCCTAGATCGTGCCAGAGTCACAAAGGGATTACCAGATGTTGTGGCCATAATGGAAGGCAAGGTAATTTCCACCAGCGATGCAGAATGGACTTTATAAGTATCAGCGCTAATCTCTCTCCCCCTCTCGCTCTCTCTCTTTCTGTAAATGCTTAAATTATTCAAGTCATATTCTTGCCAAAACAATTCATCAAAATGATTTTATTTATATGAGAGAATTAAAAAAGTTTACAACTAATATGAATAATAAATTCAACGGATCTTGTTGATTTTAATTAAGGGAATAATCTCTCTCTTCACTCTCTCTCAGACTCTGTGTCTGACCTGCTTTGCCGATGGTGACCCCGAGCCGGAGATGTTCTGGCTAAAGAATGAGAGAGAGATCACCTCCGCCGGTCAGTTCCACGTCGCCAATGAGAAGAAGTGCTCCACCATCACCATCAGCTCCGTCACCATGGAGGACTCCGGCAACTACAGCATCTTTGTGCGCAACTCGTACGGCTCACAGACCGTCCACGTGACGGTCAGCGTGTACAAACATGGAGAGAAGCCGCGGGCAGACGCCATCGAGATCTAGGAAGAGAGGAGAGCGAGTGTGCAATCAGTAGCAGCGACAGGCCGAGCTGATATCTCTTACAGCCTCAGTCAGGAATCACTTAAAGCAGCATTATGCAGAATTTCTACCTTAAAGCAGCAGCTTCAGGTTCATGCTACGGCGTCTCCGTCATTCCCACTCCGGGTTACTGCACTATGGAGCTTTGGTGGTGGAGCTGCAGGTGGAGAACCTCTCTCCACAACTGCTGTGTGATGCTGCATAACCCATCATATTAGTCCTATTAGTGTAAACACCTGTAGTATTACTCCACCGCCTCAGCCCACATGCTTTGCTTCTTTACCTTTCAGTGATGCTTCTGTATTCCTCAGCTTGTCCAGAAATGCATGTGTCACTCGTGTCCTTTAGAGGTGGCTCAAAGGTGGTTGCGGATTCCACCTCCCGACTTTACGGGAAGCCCAGGATCAAGATATGCCAAATTCTTACATAATGCTGCTTTAAAATGACAGTTTGGAGAAAAAATCGAATATACATGAAACCTCGGGAATGATGGATGGTGCTTCAGCCAATGCTTTTGGGATCAGTTGAGGAGTTGGGGATGAGGTGAGAGGGACAGTAGACACAGTCACTCTAAGAAAAGCTGGAGCAACTCTTTTTAATACTCCTGATTTTAGAAGAAACAGTGAACGAGCAGGTGTCCCAATACTTTTGTCCGTATAGTGTGGCTTCCTAACCTTAAGACGACAATATTTTATTACAGTGTAAAGGCAAATTGGGTAAATTAGCTACAAGGCTAATTCAGCTAGCAAATACTATACATTTTTCTAGGTCTCCTCCACCACACGATGCAACCAGTGCTGGGAGGGTGAAGACCATCATGAGCTTCCTCCAATTCACGTTAGCTCTAATGCAACTCCACTGGAGCTCAACGCGCTTGGAGGAGAACACTAACGGCTGATTCTGGTAGGTCAGCTAACAGCCGCCTGCACTGGCCACAGTGAGTGATAGGGGTGAGGTAGTGTCATCCTACCCAGCCAGAGAGAGAGAGAGAGGGAGGCCGGTCATGCTCTCTGGGACTTCCAGGTCTGTTTAAAGGGATTCAAGGTAACCTTCCCTGACTGGGGCTTTAAGGGTTTGCTGCTCTGAAGGCCTCTGGTTTGGTTTGAGAAGCTTAGTTTTGTGGTTTTGCTTATTTAATGCTTATTCTTCGACTGAAGTGAAATAAACATGCTGTTTGTGTAATTAGGTTTGGTGCTTGGGTTCATTTGGTTCAGTGTAATGACGTCAGTATTTTGTCACTGTCACACAAAAAGCTTTATATTATATATGAGAAAAGATAAGATAAGATAAGCCTTTATTAGTCCCACAGTGTTGAAATTCACCGTGTCACAGCAGCAAAGGGATAGCAAGACATTCAGGTGCAAAATGTAGATAAATTACCTCTATATACAAAATATAAATAATACAAGTAAAAACAATATTATTTACAGATTATTTACCGATAATTAAAAACTGACCCTTAATTGCACGAGGGGGGCAGTCTTCTCTAGCATGTTCTCCTGTCTCCCACCACCTGCACTTCCCAGGATGAGTTTGTTATTGAGCTCTCCAGACGAAGGTAGGAGGTAGTGACTTCTGGCTCCTGTAGGTGGCACTGTACATGGACTGTTTTTTGGACGGACTGTGACAATTCTTTGTGCCACTGCTGGTAGACCCGTATGACCGTATGCTTCCATACACCTGCAGATTCAGCTATTTCCTTCACACTATGGTCTTTGGCCACGCCCAAATGCTGGAAATCACTCCTTTTAGCCAATCATTACCTGTATCTGCTTAGCAACCCATTTTCCACACATTCAATTAGACACTCACATTGCACTGTACTGCACTATTCTCAATGTCTGAGTCCTGTCACACACCCCGCAGGTATTTGTAGCCCAATAATCCTTGGCAGCGCCATCTGCAGGGGCCTATCCATATAATAGTTTGAGAACTTTATATATAAAGTTCTATATATATATAAAGTTCTATATATATATATATATATATATATATATATATATTACTGCTATATTATATATATACACTGTATATATATACAGTATATATATAAATATAGTGAATTTATATATATACTGTGTATATATATACATATATGGATATATAGTGAAATTATATATATTATATACATATACAGTATATATATATTCACTATATTTATATATAGTGAACCTTTTATATATATAGAACTGTACAGTACTCACAACTTATTGGTATTTTTAACAGCCTTTAATTATTTTCTCATTTCAGCCTCTAACAGCTAATGTGTATTGTGTGGTGGTGAGGAGGCGGGAGTGAGCATACATACATAACATGACCCTTCTGGATATTCCATGGACATTCTGGAGCTTTAATTATGACGTCTAGTGTCATTCATTTTCTACAGCCAGTTCCCTCTCATTTATTAATAATAAAATAAAATTTACATATTTAAACCATTTGAACTATTTAACACCTATAAGGTTGTGTATACTGCAGTTCAATATTAGGCAGATGTCGTTGCCACAGCTTTACTGTAAAAACACATGGTAGCAGTGTTCACTGTATTACAGCACTGTTGTTGATCTTTACAGTAAAAATAGATAGAAGTACAGAATTGTGCTGTTATGGGTAAAATGGTCAAATTCAGGTAGATGTGGTCACCGTGGCTGCAGGTTTAATTCCAGTTTGGCCTTAATTTGCCTCTATTTATGAAGGTATATTAAATTTTACAATTTTATAAGTTAAATTTGTGCATTTTTACAGATTGATATTGTAAAATAAATATAATTTATAATTAGAAATGTTTCTGAAACACACAGGTTGTTACTTTAACCACTTATCAGTATTTCCCTGTACATCTCTTACTACCCTGACATGGTGCGGCCTGTGTGTATCTGCAGTAACACTGGGTTTTTAATGAAATCACTGGTTCCACTGGGCTGTCTGAGCTGTCTGGGCTGTCTGGGCCGTCTGGGTTGACAGTAGATTTACAGATATGCTGTACCACATAGTGTTTCCTAATAGACTGCTTCATTATGCAAGACCAGGACTTTTTTTTTGTCCAGAAAGAAAAAAGCAAACAGTCCACAGGGTCGTCCACCTCTCGGCCAATTCCACAGCCGACCTCAGGATCGGGGTTATGCTGCATTACATAGCATGAGCTCTGAATGAAGGCAACACTGATTCTTCACCTGGAGAAATTGTCGTTCCTTATGACTAGATCTTCTTGTAGGTGGTCCAAAATGGGGTCCATTATTGTACTCTATAGAACCCTGTATGACTCAGGGTCACTGCTATCCTGAGACAGATGGAAGTCCAGAATGGCACGTCGAAGCCAGAGGTGAGTTCCACAATCTGGCAAAACTGCCAAATTTGCTTTAGGCTGTATAGTGAAGTAGATGCCCGCCTTTCTTCTTCCCCTGGATGTCTGACCTGCACCCTAACTCATCCCCAACTCATCAACGCACCATCCATCACTCCAAAGAACACAGCAGTTCCTCCACTGCTCCACAGCTCAGTACTGCTGCTGGGGGGGCTTTACACCCCTCTAGCCCACGCCTGGCATTAGGCAGCATGGTGCCAATAGGTTCATGACGTTGATCAGCTCCAGAGAGAGAGTCCTATTCTATTGGCAGCACTTCTTCTCTACAGGGGTTCAATCACTTCAAGCATTTGGATGGATAACCAAATGTGGGAGACTGGGGTCTGGGTGACTGTGCTGCATTACACCAGTAAGAGTCCTTGGGCAAGACTCCTAACACTACATAGGCCCACCGCTGTGGATAAGAGCCTCAGCTAAATGCCGTAAAGGGTTAATAATTAAAAAGGCCATTTAAAGTGATTACCAAGCAAAGATAATGGTTGACTTATTTTTACAGAGTGTTACCAGTGAAACTGGTCATTCTGCAGGTGTGCAGATGTGGAGTTCTCAGCATCGGGCACTGTAAATAGCCCACCCAGACTGAAATTAGCCCCGGATTAAGCCTCAGTCTTGACTAAATAGGACTTCTAATGGTGAAACTCTAAAGGCATTGTAATACAGCCCTAACTCAGAGAGCCATGATTCCCAGGAATCCCTGATGTATAGACAGGGGGTCTGCAATAAAGTGCATTGCCCCATGTGAGATTCAGGTGGGCTGTAACAATGGCTGTAAAACTATGTACAGACCCACTCAGAGCCCATGCCCACCTGAAACCCACCAGGAACCCACCTAGCCCACGTTCCACCCATTCAGGCTGGGTTGGTGTTGCTGAGCAGCTCCTCTAGTACCTCAGGTTGTTGCCATGGGGTTGCTAGGGGGTTGCTAGGGGGTTGCTATGGTATGCTCAGTGGTGGGTAGGTGGTTGCTGTGGTATTCCACATGGTTGCAAGGCTGTTGTTAGTGTGCTAGCATCTAGATGGCGTGAGGGGATGCACAAACCTTTGTCCATTCGTTTCCATGGAAGAACCCATAGACCCAAAGTTCCCCAGAAGACATGGTTCTCCAGAAGACTCGGAGAAGACTACCCTACTGAAGCATTAATATCTCGTTAGAAATGCCTTCATCGTATCTAGAAGGCTCTGATGCATAACACTGTGTGCCAGATGTGCCATAGGGTCACCAATCTGCAGATGTAAATGAACTCCAGGTTGTCCAAACAGGCCAACGCCACTATGGAGACGTTAATGATTAGTGAAGCAAGGGGGACTTTCTTGACCACTATAAGAACCCGGAGTGGTGGGGGAGTCCTCTCCACGCTGCGAGGAGCTTCACGAAGTGTCTTGAGCTTCAGCCTCTGGTGGTGAAGGTGACTTTGGCAGAAATGGCCTTCAGCGGAACATGGCAGGTTTACGCCCAGGAGAACTACGAGGAGTTTCTCCGGGCTATCTGTGAGTACAGCCGAGGTTTTCGCACTGCAGCAACACGGCTAATGCGGCTGTGAGTGATGTGTGTGATGATTTAGGCCTGTGGTTAGCTAGTTAGTGCCATGCTAATGGCCAGGGGTTAGCTGTCCATAGCATGGCTAGCTACATTTGTCTTGTCTAATTAAAAAAAATCACATCTAAATATGAAGGTTTGTGGCTTTACTGTTGATTAGGTTCTCATCAAAGTGTTTCGGCTAATGTTAGCATGGCTAATTTACTGCTGGTGAGATCGGCACATCTTCAAACCAGGCAGCAGGGACTGGTTGATCGCCACTGATATACGCTTCTCCTTCTCCAGCTCTGCCAGAGGACATCATTAAGATGGCCAAGGATGTCAAACCCGTGACAGAGATCCAGCAGACCGGCAACGACTTCGTCATCACCTCCAAAACTCCCGGAAAATCCGTCACCAACTCCTTCACCATCGGCAAGGAGGCCGAAATCACCACCATGGACGGAAGGAAGCTCAAGGTATCGTTTCATTACCATTCGTCTGGACTTTTCTATTGCATATACTCTACAGTTCTTCAGGGGGTTCTTTACCAAAGGCAACGGTTCTACATAGAACCATAATAACTGACATTTCGGTGCATTGGGTGTGTTTTTTAGCTTGGCTACAAAAGGTGGAAAATTTGCACCAATTAGGGCTGTATACAACTCTATTTCTGTAAAGTGTTTTTTTTTTACATTGTTCACTTTTTATCAGTTAAAACCAAATTATTAAAAAGCTGGATCTAGTAAATGAGATCGGTTTGCTTCTTTCAAGCGTTATTTATTTCTTGGAAAAAAAATAAATTAGCACATTTTTCCGCTTTCTATTTAAAAAAAATATTTTTCTTGAGAAAAAAAAATCATGAAAAGCTAAATTTGTCATTTGTTTATTTAAAAAGTAAAAAAGTAAAATAATTACATTTATAATAATATATAATTATTTTAATAATAATATATCATTAATAATAATAATATATAACAACATTAAATGTAAAGAAAAAAGTATTTTCTTTTGAGGAAAACAAATACATATTTTATTTCATGAAAAAGTAAATTTGTAATTTGTTTCTTTAAAAAGTAAAGTTTCTTTAACAGTAAAATAATTACTACTAATAATATACAATTAATAATAATATATAACAATAAAATACTAAAACATACAAAAATGTGCTGCTTATTTGTTTGTGAAATAAAAAGTGTGCATGTGCATCATTTTTAAGTAGTTAATTTATCTCAATTTTTAATTCAAATTTACATTAAAAATAATCTGCACATTTTCATGAAAAATGATATCATTTGTTTCAACAAAAAAATCCATCTGTATCTTTCTTTTTAAAAATATCAGATTTTTTCTGCAGTTTTTCCTTGAAAACTTTTTTTAATTCTGCATTTATTCTTTAAAAACAATTTTAGATTTTTTTTTATGTTCTGCGTCTCTCTTTTTAAAGTACATTTATCTCAAAATTTGCTTGAAAAACAGAATTGTCTGCATTTTCATAGATGGTAATGTTGGTTCTGATGATGCTGATGAAAGTGATGACTCTGATCTGTATTCCCTTCAGTGCACCGTGAAGATGGAGGGAGGAAAGCTCATCTGTCAGACAGACAAGTTCTCACACATGCAGGAGATCAAGGGAGGAGAGATGATTGAGGTGTGTACGTCTAACACACACTGCACTGCACTCACCTGGTCTCATGAGATATTAGCCCTCATAGAACCCCCCTCAGCCAATCACACTGGTGGAACTGACGGTGACAGTGCGGCCTGGGTTCTGCTGGTAGAAGCAGGAGCAGAGTGAAAATGAGCACGATTAGAAAGGAGGCCGTGCTCGTTAGCCAAATGCTTATTGCTGTGTTTTCATTTTGGAGGCTTTATAGAGTTTGAATTGACTTGAGACGGATCTTAGCTCAGTTCTGGGCTTTTTTTAATGGCACTGCGAGACTCAGTCAATTTTGTGCTGCTAATACGTTCAGCCAACTCGACAAAGTCATTCCATCTTAGATCTCAGGTTTAAACCCTCTGCTTGTGCGACGCACTGCAGCAGCGTTATTACTAATCACAGGAGCTTGCAGAGCAGGCCCAGCCCTAAAGCTCATACTGGAGCAATCCAGAAAGAGCTCATCTAAGCTAATTAGCATTCATAAAGCAGTCCGTCAGCCGCTGCTCTTAAAACAAAGATATTACACCAATTTATACTAATAAGAACACTACTGACGTACGTTTAATAGACTGTAATTAAAATGCAACTACTCATTACTCATATACTGCACATTACTCAATATGCAGTACTCAGTCATTGCTTATATACTCAATACTCATTACTCATATAATCAAGACCTAGTACTCAGTCGTTATACTCCATACCCAAAACTAACCCAAAAAGTATCATAAATTCAATATGCATTACTCATGTACTCAATGTGCATTTACCCATTACTTAGTACTCAGTCATAAATCATATACTCAATACTCATTAATCAGCCATTACTCATATACTCAATACTCATTAATCAGCCATTACTCATATACTCAATACTCATTAATCAGCCATTACTCATATACTCAATACTTATTAATCAGTCATTACTCATATACTCAATACTCATTAATCAGCCATTACTCATATACTCAATACTCATTAATCAGTCATTACTCATTTACTCAATACTCATTAATCAGTCATTACTCATTTACTCAATAATCATTAATCAGCCATTACTCATATACTCAATACTCATTAATCAGCCATTACTCATATACTCAATACTCATTAATCAGCCATTACTCATATACTCAATACTTATTAATCAGTCATTACTCATATACTCAATACTCATTAATCAGTCATTACTCATTTACTCAATAATCATTAATCAGCCATTACTCATATACTCAATACTCATTAATCAGCCATTACTCATATACTCAATACTCATTAATCAGCCATTACTCATATACTCAATACTCATTAATCAGTCATTACTCATATACTCAATACTTATTAATCAGTCATTACTCATATACTCAATACTCATTAATCAGTCATTACTGATTTACTCAATACTCATTAATCAGCCATTACTCATATACTCAATACTCATTAATCAGTCATTACTCATATACTTAATACTTATTAATCAGTCATTACTCATATACTCAATACTCATTAATCAGTCATTACTCATTTACTCAATACTCATTAATCAGTCATTACTCATTTACTCAATACTCATTAATCAGCCATTACTCATATACTCAATACTCATTAATCAGTCATTACTCATTTACTCAATACTCATTAATCAGTCATTACTCATATACTCAATACTCATTAATCAGTCATTACTCATTTACTCAATACTCATTAATCAGTCATTACTCATTTACTCAATACTCATTAATCAGTCATTACTCATTTACTCAATACTCATTAATCAGTCATTACTCATATACCTAATACTTATTAATCAGTCATTACTCATATACTCAATACTCATTAATCAGTCATTACTCATTTACTCAATACTCATTAATCAGTCATTACTCATATACTCATTAATCAGTCATTACTCATATATTCAATACTCATTAATCAGTCATTACTCATTTACTCAATACTCATTAATCAGTCATTACTCATATACCTAATACATAGTACTTAGTCATAACTCATGAACTCAATACTCATTAATCAGTCATTACTCATTTACTCAATACTCATTAATCAGTCATTACTCATATACTCAATACTCATTAATCAGTCATTACTCATATACTCAATACTCATTAATCAGTCATTACTCATTTACTCAATACTCATTAATCAGTCATTACTCATATACTCAATACTCATTAATCAGTCATTACTCATATACTCAATACTCATTAATCAGTCATTACTCATATACTCAATACTCATTAATCAGTCATTACTCATTTACTCAATACTCATTAATCAGCCATTACTCATATACTCAATACTCATTAATCAGTCATTACTCATTTACTCAATACTCATTAATCAGTCATAACTCATATACTTAATACTCATTAATCAGTCATTACTCATTTACTCAATACTCATTAATCAGTCATTACTCATTTACTCAATACTCATTAATCAGTCATTACTCATATACTCAATACTCATTAATCAGTCATTACTCATATACTCAATACTCATTAATCAGTCATTACTCATTTACTCAATACTCATTAATCAGTCATTACTCATATACTCAATACTCATTAATCAGTCATTACTCATATACTTAATACTCATTAATCAGTCATTACTCATTTACTCAATACTCATTAATCAGTCATTACTCATATACTCAATACTCATTAATCAGTCATTACTCATATACTCAATACTCATTAATCAGTCATTACTCATTTACTCAATACTCATTAATCAGTCATTACTCATATACTCAATACTCATTAATCAGTCATTACTCATATACTTAATACTCATTAATCAGTCATTACTCATTTACTCAATACTCATTAATCAGTCATTACTCATATACTCAATACTCATTAATCAGTCATTACTCATATACTCAATACTCATTAATCAGTCATTACTCATTTACTCAATACTTATTAATCAGTCATTACTCATATACTTAATACTCATTAATCAGTCATTACTCATTTACTCAATACTCATTAATCAGTCATTACTCATTTACTCAATACTCATTAATCAGTCATTACTCATTTACTCAATACTCATTAATCAGTCATTACTCATTTACTCAATACTCAGTAATCAGTCATTACTCATTTACTTAATACTCATTAATCAGCCATTACTCATTTACTCAATACTCATTAATCAGTCATAACTCATTTACTCAATACTCAGTAATCAGTCATTACTCATTTACTTAATACTCATTAATCAGCCATAACTCATATACTCAATACTTATTAATCAGTCATTACTCATATACTCAATACTCATTAATCAGTCATTACTCATTTACTCAATACTCATTAATCAGTCATTACTCATTTACTTAATACTCATTAATCAGCCATTACTCATTTACTCAATACTCATTAATCAGTCATTACTCATATACTCAATACTCATTAATCAGTCATTACTCATTTACTCAATACTCATTAATCAGTCATTACTCATATACTCAATACTCATTAATCAGTCATTACTCATTTACTCAATACTCATTAATCAGTCATTACTCATTTACTTAATACTCAGTATTCAGTCGTAACTCATGTACTTAATACTACTAATATTATTCATATAGTAGTACTTAGTATGTAGTACTTAGTCATTACTTAATGTGTATGCTCAATACTCATTACTCAGTACTCATATACTTAATACTACTAGTATACTCATTACTCAGTCATTACTCGTATAGTCATTAATCAATATTTCCTCTTATACTCATATACATATACATACTCAGTACTCACATTCACTATACTCATATACATATACATACTCAGTACTCAGTCATTACTTCTTTACTCAGTACTCACTGCTTTTCCTCTCTCTCCCTTCATCAGACCCTGACCGTAGAAGGGACCACCATGGTCAGGAAGAGTAAAAAGGTGTGATGGGACTTGTTCAGCTGAAGAGGTCTGCGGTTTGAAGCGTCTATTTAAATAAAAGTTCATTCATCAAAAACATCTGTCTGTTTTTTTTGTTTGTTTGTTTTTTGGTCCATCATTTGCATTAGCCCGCAGAATTAAACAGGCTGCTTACTGTGTCTTTAAAGCTGCTATATGCAAATGAGCCAAGCCTGAAAAGCTCTTATAATAACAGTGTGAGTGGGTGTGGCTAAACTACAACACAACAGGATATCTGTAAATGTCACAAAAACAACAGAACAGACTTCTCATATAAGAACTGCATGGACTTATTATTATTATTATTATTGAACTTAATGTTTACATGTTTTTATTTTTATTAAAACAAAAGCAAAGTACGTTCGCATACCATAGGCCCTTATAGCTGCTGTGGCTAATTAGCAGTTGCTTATTATAAGCTTGTAAATTAAGGCTTCCAGTATGATCCGACTATCGCTGGTTAGAAAAGCTGCGTCTTTAAAGCTGCCATATGCAAATGAGCCAAGTCTGAAATGCTCTTATAATAACAGTATGAGTGGGTGTGGCTAAACTACATCAGAATAGGATATATGTAAATGATATAAAAACAACAGAACAGACTTCTCTTATATGAACTGCATCAAAGTACGTTTGCATAACATAGGCCCTTATAGCCGCTGTGGCTAATTAGCAGTTGCTTATTATAACCTTGTAAATTAAGGCTTGCCGTATGATCCGGCTATCGCTGGTTAGAAGCCGGAGTCAGAGAGAGCACAACTGCCCGTGCTCTCTCAGGGCTGAGTGGATGGCCTTCCTCCTCCTCCTCACATCAGTCCTAGCGTGATGTTGGTCAGTACAGGCGTCTGCTAGCTGTTGTATCGGAGCTGGGGAACCGCGCTTTCCTCCGAGCGTGCTAACTACCTACCATCGGCGGCAGTGGCTAGCTTAACATGTGTCAGAGGAGACGTGTGCTAGTCTTCACCCTCCAAGTGTTTTGGGCATTGGGGGGAGTTCACATGAACGGGGATTGGGTCATTGGTCTTCCAAATTGGGTCAAATTAGACCTTTAATTGACCAATATATAGTTTACACCATTGCTACGTCATACATACGCCAGTGTAGTAAACCTCATACCTAATGGTTATGATGACACTCTTTTACCCGAATTCTGAGATTATTTTGGATCTAAAACCCATTGCATATCAGTAAAGTGGTGGAGGGATACATGCAAGGTGATTTGAGGTCAAATAGTCCCAAAAGTAAACCCCTTTTTTTTCCAACACACCCAGAAGAGAGCAAGGCCAATTGTGCTTCCAGGCACATGGCTAGCAGCATGACCGGGATTCGAACCAACGGTCTCCTGGACCACCTGGGGCCCCACTTTTTCTTTTTTTTTTTGTTATTTTAGACAGTACAGGCGGAAAAGGAAAAGGATTTTAGGCCCTGTCCATCATTTCACACATGAGTTCAGGCAACTCGTGACCACTTGCATGACCACTTGCCTCGCTAGATATTTACCCGCCGAGTAATATTAAATTTTTTTATTTAATTTTCCTTAATGTTATATTATATATATTATATATACTTTTTTTGGTCTTCTCTGGAAAAGGTGGAGAAGACCTGTCCTGTATTGTAGCCCCTGTCCATCATTTCACACATGAGTTCAGGCAACTCGTGGCCACTTCTCTCCAGTGTTTCCCTCCCATCATTTGAATGTACTCATAATGTTATTTATTTGATAAAAAATTGTTGTGTATTTACTTCAACCATGTCTATTAATTTTAGGTCCACCCTAACTAGTTGATGGTAGCTAGTTATAGTGTCCTAGAGCTCTTTTCAGGGCTTTTTTTTTTTTTTTTTTTACTTGTAAAAAATGTTAATCGCATATCTTATTTATTTTATAATTATATAAATAGATTTGATTACATTTCCCCCTTATTTATTTATTATTTTGCGCTGTAGTCAAGACGACCGATGTCCGCTTCCATTCACCACCATTGTAAAAAAAGAAGTCCGTATGTTTCTCTACAAACAACCACAAATTCACACCAAACAAAACATAAAATGACTAATTATTACTGCGAATAATTGATAGTTTATTGTGTAATTTTTTAAAACTAATAAAACGACTAAAAGCCGGATAAAAGTCCCCGCGCTGCGCATGCGCGCTGCATCGTTGACGACACGGCGCCAAATCGGCGGAAAAGCCCGAAAGGCCGAAGCAGCTTCGCGCTAATAGACACACAAACACAGATACAGCTACTACAATAAATGCTATTTTAGTGGATTATGGCGCGTTATTTAAGACCTCCAAACACCTCACTCTTCATCAGGAATATATCCGATGAAAGCAGGTAGGTCTGCAGCGGATTCGACCTTTTATTTTGTGTGTTTTCCACAGCTATGCTAAGCTAATGTAGCACAATCCGGCGTTGAACTCTCCTGAAAATAGCTAGCTAGCTTTATTATTTTTTATTTATAACGTTATGCCATTTATATGTCGTCCTTAATGTCGGTTACGTGTGTTTGCCTGCAAACTCTGCAGTGTTTACCAAATAAGGTCGCTAGCGCTAGCAGCTAACGCTAACTAGCATAGCTAGCTGAAGCGCGGCGCTGAAATACGACACGATAGAAAGGTCACAGCGAGGGGTTTTACCTTTAAAACGGCGACTTTTCAGTCTTATATGTGTCTGAACTGAGTTATACGACGCGAAAATTGTCCTTAGATTAATATTTAATGTTGCTTTAACGTTATAAGTTTTATTTTATCTTAACTGGAATTTTTCCGTTCCACCTTAAATGGTGCAGCAGTTACATACGGCTGCCACAGGCAGCCGTATGTAACTGCTGCACCATTTAAGGTGGAACGGAAAAATTCCAGAGAAGCCAAACCTTCGTCCTGTGTCAGCACTGAAAATATTAATAATTAATTATGTATTTGCATATTTATTAACTTATTTTAAGACACAGTCCCAGTTAATCCTCATAATGTAAATTAGACAATATTGTAGCACTTAATATTGTAATAACACTCAGAAATGTAATAAGTGCACTTTACTTTTTATTATTATTATTATTATTATTAATTAAAATAAAATAGTAGATTTTCAGGTGTGCTTTTTGTAATACCATATTTTTAGCAATCTCCTAAAGTATCAAGGTAGAAAAAAAATTTTTAGAGACATAAACTGGTCAGTTTAATAAATCATTTGCTCAGTTAACTTAACTAATAATGCAATAAAAGATATTGACTGTAAATGTATTTTTTTTGTATATCATAAATTAGATTGCTTATTTGTAATACTTGATTACTGCTGCACCGTTTAAGGTGGAACGGAAAAATTCCAGAGAAGCCAAACCTTCGTCCTGTGTCAGCACTGAAAATATTAATAATTAATAATGTATTTGCATATTTATTTACTTATTTTAAGACAGACAGTCCCAGTTAATCCTCATAATGTAAATTAGACAATATTGTAGCACCTAATATTGTAATAACACTCAGAAATGTAATAAGTGCACTTTCCTTTTTGTTATTATTATTAATAAAAAATATAATAGTTAAAAGATTTTCAGGTGTGCTTTTTGTAATACCATATTTTTAGCAATCTCCTAAAGTATCAAGGTAGAAAAATAATTTTTAGAGACATAAACTGGTCAGTTTAATAAATCATTTGCTCAGTTAACTTAACTAATAATGCAATAAAAGATATTGACTGTAAATGTATTTTTTTTGAATATCATAAATTAGATTGCTTATTTGTAATACTTGATTACTGCTGCACCGTTTAAGGTGGAACGGAAAAATTCCAGAGAAGCCAAACCTTCGTCCTGTGTCAGCACTGAAAATATTAATAATTAATAATGTATTTGCATATTTATTAACTTATTTTAAGACAGACAGTCCCAGTTAATCCTCATAATGTAAATTAGACAATATTGTAGCACCTAATATTGTAATAACACTCAGAAATGTAATAAGTGCACTTTACTTTTTATTAATAATAATAATAATGTAGTTAGGTGTGCTTTTTGTAATACCATATTTTTAGCAATCTCCTAAAGTATCAAGGTAGAAAAATAATTTTTAGAGACGTAAACTGGTCAGTTTGCTCAGTTAACTTAACTAATAATGCAATAAAAGATATTGACTGTAAATGTATTTTTTTTATATAGTAAATTAGATTTCTTATTTGTAATACTTGATTACCTTAATAAAAAAATTGTTATACCTTTTTTATATTATTAGGGATTTACATTTTCAGGCTGGACATTTGTCATACCTTATTATTGAGAATTTAATAACTTGCTTGTTTGCAATACCATTTTTTTTATTAGAATAGTTTGTGATACCTCTGTTATTTTTAATTTATTACATTTCTAAGTTGATTGTAATCATAAATTATTCAAGGATTTAAGGAGACTTTGTCAGTCACATCGCATGTGGTACATGGGGTGGAACAAAATTGAAAAATTCCAGTTACACCCAAAGAGCAATTATGAATAATTTAAAATAATTATTATAATAAAATATCTAGAATATAAGAGGGGTAGACATAAACTGGAAAAGCAATTTTAAAAAGTAGCAGCAATCTAATCACAATATGAAATGAAACCGTAGCATAATAAAGTGTCCAATTGTGGGTAATTTGGGAATTTGGTAAATTTTAAGATTGGCCGTTTGTAATAACTTGTTATTATTGGGGGATTTTACTTTTTTTATTATTATTATTATTTTTATTTTTTTTAGATTAATCATGTGTAGTACATACTTTTTTAGATTGCTTGTTTGCAATACCATGTTATTTGATATGTTATTTTTATATATTTTTGTTATGATATTTGCCTCATTTTGTTATTCAGAATTTATTAAATTCTTTTAGAAAGATTTTTGTAATACCTCTTTATATTATTGGAAATTTATTACATATCAGGCAAATCATTGTTAATGCATTATTATATCATTAGGGATTATATACTTTTTTAGGTTTATAGTGTGTAATCTTTTATTATATATTTTCTTGTTTGAGTTAAGTGCAATCATTACACTTCTGGGATGATTTTGTTTACATAATTAAGAAATTATTACAATATTAAGATGATTGTTGGCACTAAACTAATCTATTAATTTTTTTGCCCTAAAAAAAAGTTATTTATGCTAGAACGGTTTACAGTTTACAGTACAGTTACTGTTATAAATTCGCCCCTCAAACTACAGTAGATGTTTTCTTCATAGGGTAGGTATTATATAATCCTTAACTTCATCAGAACAAATGTATAAAACATAACTAATAATGAAATAAATATGAGTGCTGAGACTTTAGTGCTAACTTTGAGTTTACCAGTTTTTACTTGTGCAAATGCAGACAGTTCACTTTCTCCACAAATAAGAAAAGCCTCAGTCCATTCGGTCATTGACTGATGAATTAAAATCAAAGTTTGATTTTGGGTTAAGCGCCATTTTGGAGGTATTCTGTGGTCAGAAGTGTTTTCATTTTATAGGTGAAGGGATTTGCTTGTGTGCTGCAGTTTTACCCTTCTTCTAAAGTAGCTAACACTCACGTTACATCCCTGCATTGTTTAGCTTGGCTAGTAAATAGTAAATCAAATTGAAGGCTGCTAAACACAACTTTGTTGTGTTGTAAATACATTGAATGTGAAGTCCAGCACCCAGGAAATGTCTGTAAATTGATTACAGACTTGTATCATAAATTAGATTAGTCATTTGGATCAATGTTGTTAATAAATGACTTGTTATCCTCACAACAGTCTCTCTTACATCTTTGCTGGTGGCGTAGTATCCATTTTTTTTATCCATTTTTTTATTTTTAGTGCTGATATAGATGATAAAAGTGATGGAAATTTGTTTCATTTAATTTTACCGCTCAGCTCACTGTAACTATATATTGTAACCATTCGCAAGTTTTTGCAGTTTTTAAAAAATGAAAAACACAATGAAACAAATCCAAAGTTAACCATCCAAAAAATAACAATCAAAAAATACAAACATCCACATAATGCAAAGCAGATTTTATTGCCAAAGTTAGTATATTACTAAAGCCAAAATCTAAAGAGTGATGAAAGAGTTTCTTTCTTTATTATTTTATTTAATTTAATTCTGCATAACTGTAGTGGATGGAAACCCAAATTATTTTGCTTTATTTCTGCTGAAATTTAATAGTTGTGCATAACTTTTGCAAAATGTTTGAATGGAAACCTGGCTAATACCTCCAAAATGGTGCGTCCGTGACAATTAACACAGATAAAGATTGATATTTTATTAATATATTAGTAGTATTTAAACAAAAAAACAAAACACAGTCCATAATTGCTCAACATAGTTGTGTGAGTCCTTTTTTGCATCCCTGGTTTGAGAATTACTGCATCCAAAACTGCTAATGTGGCTAAAAGCTAATAAAGACAAGTAGAAGTTCTGAACTCATTTGCATGATGCTAAAGGAAGCCTAACAGAGTTCTTTATAGGTATTAATGTTTGCATCTTTAGCTGAAGTATTTCCATTACGCTAACCCAAGTTGGAGTTGTTCAGAGACCTAGTCTCTCCGTCCGACATGTCATGAGTGAACTATCATTTCATGGTGCTTTAGGCCAGAGGATTTGCGTCGTGAGTTTGGTCGTTACGGGCCTATTGTAGATGTCTACATTCCAGTTGACTTCTATTCTCGTCGACCAAGAGGATTTGCATACATTCAATATCCTTTGTACGCAAATGTAAGATGATGGTCATCTCCAAAAGACGGATGTACTCAAGTTAAAGGAGCGGTTCACTAGAAAATCAAATATACAGTTTTCCTTCATGCCTCAAAATGTTGTCAATTGGCCAAGACACAATAAGTTTGCCTCTTGAGGGACTTATTTGGTCAATAATGCTAATGTTGCTAACAGTGAATTAAAGTGAAGAGTCAACAAAAAACAAACTAGTAACAGTTCATTATTATCAGCTCTACCATATTTGGCTGAACTTTTACTGTAACTGTATTTGGTACCATTTACAGTCAGCAGTAAATGATACAAAACTGGATCAGTGGGAAATGTTTCATTAAAATTAATGGTACTTTTTCATTTATATGGGTTTTTTCCCACTTTTCTCCACATGTAGTCAATCAGCCAAGACCTCCATTATAAGGAACCATGCATTTACATGTATTTTCTGTTTGTTTGTTTGTTTTTTATAGTTTCCTATAGTATCTGAAACCGTGGGGGTATAATAATTCACTGGGGGTTGCTAATTCACAGCAGAGTTTCTAATTTTGTGGTTTTCCCACCATATTAGGCTAATTAAAAAAATGACTTTGGTTGTAGAGGCCAGGTCATCAAATCTGGACCTTGAGTCCAGTTTCCAGTCCTGGATTTTTCCATTACTGTAAATTAGGGGAACAGCTGATAATTATTTAGCCATGTAGTGTCAGATTTAATTGTTGAAGAGTGTAGTTGGGGGAACTCAGTATCTTAAGTTAGGACTAGACACTAAAATCATTAATAATTGTTATAATTTAATAACAGTAAAATTCAGTTTTAAAAGTAGAATTAGAATTGTGAACTCAAGGTGAAGTAAATGGACGGTAATTTGTGACAAATAATGGGACAAATAATATCTTATAAGCAGTCAATCAACCATGGGTGAGATTACATCGATTAGAGGTTTTGCATGTTGGTTTCATTTAAGATTAGATGAATTTTTTTGATTAATTGCCCAGCGGAAATTTAACTAATCGTAAAGTTAAACCAGTTCTCCAAGAAAATGTAATTTGACTTTATTTACGTAACTGACTTTATTGACTGCAGAAAACACATTCTTCTAAAATCTTGAGTAGAAGTACAAAATTAAGTCATTTCTAAAACTTATGGTACTTTTTTTAATAAATTAAATTAACAGAACATTACAATTACAGTATTGGATATATGAGGTTTTGCTCCAACATGCACTACATATTGGACATATTGGAGGTTTAAGGCTTGTGACACTTCACAAGTCTAGTCTCTTTAATAAATAAAGCCACAAACATCTGTTTGTAAATTTTCTACATTCATTCACTTTCATTAAAACGTTATATATAGAAAGATCAATATTTTATTTATTTATTATTGTTTTAGTTCCGATTTTTGATCCATTTTTCTTCCAAATTTGGTTCGCCAGTTACCCGACCCATACAAACTCCTTCTATTACATGCAGTGCTCCCGACACACGCCTCCTCTGACACATGCACGGCCAGCCAGCTCCTCTCTTTCTGAACCGGGCAATCGACATGCTTAGAGGAAAAACGCAGTGTACCCGGCCAGCATTGCACTGGAGTGAGGTGGGGAGGAAGTGCCGTTTACCCACCCTGGAGAGAGCAAGGCCAATTGTGCTCTCTCTGGCTCCGGCTGCAGTCCTCTGCTCATAGTGCCCGTGCCTCATTCAGTTGGACCACTCAGGGGTCGCCAAGAAGATCCAGTCTTCAGATTAAACCCATAAACGCCTCAGTGATGGTTTAGGCATGCAGTTTTGCACAGTTCACCTGTATCTACATTAGATCCAGTGCAAAACTCAACAGGCATCAAACATGTTTTGGCTGATTGACTCCGAGGAAACCGTGTAGAGCTGATTTTCCCAGGGTCTGCTCCTTTAAGAGGGTTTTGAACATGACATTGTGAAATGATATCATCTGAATGTGTTGTTGGGCGTTGTCTCCTAACTGATATTTCTTCTGTTGTCTCAGAAAATGTAAAGACATACAGTTCTGGAGACCTTCCCTACAGAGAATATTTAAGAGTAAAGGCTGAAGTAGAGTAGATTGAAGCCAAAGGGACCGTAAGGATTCAGGCGGCAAGAAATAGAGGGGAGAGAGAAAGTTAAAGCTTGAAGATTCAAAGAGGGGACCAAAGTGGGAGTCAAGGCCACGGTATGTTCCAAACAGAGAGAGGAAAAGAGCAAAAGATAATGAGGCAAAGACAAGCGGGAACCCCCCCCCCCTCCCAAGTCCTTCTGGGAAGCGCTTAAAGAGAATAAAGCTCAAGCTCAAGGTCAAAGCTCAAGCATGTTAAAGGTAACGAGTATTAATTTTTGTATCCTACCTTTGCTGGAGTATCTGCATTCTTCCCTTTTTGATTTCAAAGTTCAATTTTGTAATCTCACACTTCTGTACTGCCATTGTAAGTCAAGTCCTGACCTTCTTCAATCCTTATTTCTACTCAGACTTGATTCATGATACTGGTTTCGTAATTGTACATGCAGAAATTCCACCAATTACGGTGAAAAGGACATTTTATCTATATTTTTTTTTAATTAGTTTGATGCACTAATGACCCCCTCCCCCTTTTTCATCTTGATTTCTCCTGATAATTCCACTTTGCTTTCTCTGCTGTGTTCAATGTCATTGCTCAGAATAAACCTGGCCCTGTCTGGTGAACGTTATTGGGGGCAATGCCAGTGTGACACACACTGGGAGATGTATGGGGTGTTTATGGATGTGGTGAATGTGTAGTGTGTGTTATGATGCAAAACCTTAACAGCAGTAGCATGTTTGAGGATGTGCGCGACGCCGAGGACGCTCTACACAACCTGGACCGCAAGTGGGTCTGCGGACGGCAGATTGAGATCCAGTTCGCGCAAGGAGACAGGAAAAGTAAGAGCCTCATCTCCCGACACACACAAACACACACACCTGACAGGTGCGCTCAACTGGGCGGGACGCTAATTAAAAAATTCTCCCTCTCGCTTTCTCTCAGCCCCCACTCAGATGAGGTCCAAGGAGAGGCATTCCCCTCGCAGCTTCTCCAGGTATGACGATTACGACCGCGACGGCCGTCACCGGCGCTCGCGAAGCCGCAGCTACGACAGACGCCGGAGCCGCAGTCCGTCGTACGAACGCCGACCCCGCCGCTCCGAGAGCCCCCGAGAGTGAGTGATTGTACCAGCCCCACCGCAGTACTGGACAGTGACCCCAGATATGGTGTCTATGTGCATAATTCTGGACGCCCTTGATCAAATGAGACGCTTACATTTTAATGTAACCTGATTACTGGGGATGTGACGGTACGAGGGTAGCGGTTTGGTGCACACGGTCACCATACTGGTAAATATGGTCATTTCTCAAGCGCAGGGGCCATCTGGAAACCTTAAGCTGCACGCTGTTGGATTTGCATGTTATTGTGGGAACTGTAGTGGATTAAGGAGTAAACCGTGACTTGTGTGTACCGTTAAACCCCCTAGCATGTACAGTTTATTTATTGCATTTAATATTTGATGGATTAGTGGCTTTTCAGCTTGCAGTAAACAGTTTTTTGCCTGTTCTCATTATGTTTATTAGTTCTGATTATTATGTCGCGTTTACTCAATTAATGTTGTTTTTGCTTCTGTTTGTTTGTTCGTTTGGTTGGTTGTTTATTAAAATTTTTAAAAAGCAGCTCTCGCTCTTACGGCCGACACAGACGAAGCAGAAGTCATGAGAATGACCGGTGAGTACAGAATGACTTGCCAGTTCAATAATCCTTGGTGATGCCACAGCCATCCATAAGTGGGAGTCCCAGAAAGTATATATCTCTCTCTCTGTGTGTATGTTTCCTTCGATACACACTATATGTCCAAATATTTGTGGACACCTTTTTAATGAATGCATTCAGCTACTTTAAGTTGCACCTATTTTTACCTATCACACAGATGTGCAAATGCACACACACAGCTTGTCTAGTCCCTGTAGAGAAGAAGTACTGCCAATAGAATAGGACTGTCTGGAGCAGATCACCATCATGACCCTATTAGCACCAGGCTGCCTAATAATGCCAGGTGGGGCTAGAGGGGTATAAAGCCCCCCAGTATTGAGGAGCTGTGGAGCAGTGGAAGAGCTGTGTTCTCTGGAATGATGGTTGAGGTGGGGTGGTGATCATCATCCAACATCCATCAACCTCACTAATATTCTTGTCGCTGAATGCACATCAAGTCCTCACAGCAATGGAGCTCCTCCTCCAAAATCTGGTAGAAAGTCTTCTTCCCTGGACAGTAGCGACAGATACTCCCAACAAAAGCAGGATTTCAGAAGAAACGATGAATGAGCAGGTGTCCCAATACTTTTGTCCAGTAATTTTGTCTTGTTAATTCCTCTGCAGCCACTCAAGCTGCATCGTGTGTGTCTTAAGTAATATGTCTGACCTGTCCCCTCTCTTTCTCTCTCGTGCTCTTTAGGTACCGACATCCTCGGGATCACGGTCGGGTGCACCGTGGCGGTCAGTCCCGCAGCCGCTCTGGTTCCCGCTCCCCCTCCCCCGACTCCAGATTCAAATCTAAAGGCCGTAAATCTCGGTCCCAGTCTCGATCGCCCCGCCCGCCAGCCGAGGACCTGCCCCCGTCCACCAGCACCAGAGAGGAAGAGACCCACGCTCGATCACCCTCCCGCTCCTGCTCCCGCTCTGTCTCACGCTCTCGGTCACGATCACGCTCACGCTCCTGGGCAGGCCGCAAATCCGGCGGCCATTAGGACTCTGAACAGCGCCCCCTACAGTTTAACCTTCCTGGGAGAATTAGGAGAATGGGTTATATTTGGATTCGTCAGTACTGTACCTCGTGCAGCTTTCTGGTGAACTGATATTTTTGTTAAAATAATCATAAACACACGGTTTTAGTTAGTTAGCTTTTTTGTCATATGCACTTTTTTGGACAAAAGTATTTGGACACCTACACATTACCCCTACAGGAGCTTTTTTTGACCCCCCATTCTAAACCCATAGGCATTATTATTAATAAGGAGCTGGTCCTCCTTTTATTCTAAGCTCTACCAGCAGCAGCAGGTCTGGAGCTCTGCAGTTACTGAGTCAGTTGGAGGCTTTTCTGCACTCTGCTCTGAGCTCAGCACTCGGCCCTGACCCCGCTCTGTAACTTTATGTGGTCTGACAGACACTCGGTGGACACTGAGCTGCTCTCTGTGAGCTGTTCCTCCTAAACTCTTCCACTGTTCAATAATAACACCACTCACAGCTAATGGAGGAAGATCTAGGAGGGAGGAAATTATAAAATTTCACCAGCTGACTTGTTGTTGTTGGTGCAGCGGTGCTGAGCTCCTATTACATACAGAACCACGCTGGAGTTCAGTGAGCTCTTCAGAACCTCCTGTTCTTTCACTGATGTGGGTAAGAAAGACAGACTGCAGGACTAGAGGCTTGATTTTATACACCTGTGGCAGTGAGACTGAATCAGACACCTGGATTCAGTGATTAAGAGGTGTCCCAATACTTTTGTCCGCATAGTGTATGTTTGAAGTACAGCCTTAGTGCTCCTTTTTTGTTGTTGTTTTCAGGTTTTGTAAAAACGTCGTTGGCTCTCATATTGTCTTACTCAGTCTGTGAGCAGTAGATCCCTGAGGAAACCCTGTAGCGACTCTGGTGAAGGAAGCGCAGCTCTGTGAGATTCTCAGTTATTGAACTAAATCGTGATTCAGTATTTTCTCTAAAGAACTTTTCCCGTTAAGGCTTTTATTTTGGAGGTTTGGCGAGATGGCTGCTGCTGCCAGGACTAGTTTTGTGTCTAAGAGACGTTTATGTGAAACGTGACGTGTTTATTTAGCCTTTGATCAAAACGGAGGATGATTTTTTGTTCCTGTGTAAAAGCGAAAGCTTTGCGAGTGCAGTATTTCTGTCCTTTCTCTTTCAGTTTTGATTTTCTCCTTTGGGAGAATCTGAACCTCCTTCAAAAGATCACTCTCTCTCTTTTTTTTTTTTCTGGAATAAAAGCCTTTACAGCAGCTCCTCCGACTCCATGCTGTCTTCCAGAAGATTCAGCCTGAGTCCAGTACTGCGTTTCTGGTGGAATATATATATATATATATATATATATATATATATATATATATATAATCATTGCTGTCAAGTAATAAACCTGTATCTCCAAAATGGTGACAAAAACGGATTTACCTTTGAATGCAAGTCCAGGTACAATAAGAGTTTATTCCAGGTGATTTAGAGCATTTCTATTGGTCCATCCGTCTATAATTATCTACACAGTGTACAGAAGCAGCTACAGGGTTAAACCATGGTGAAAACTAAAAATGGAGATTTTCATTGGACAGCAGCTGTGTGCGTCTGTATAAATATATACACAATTTATATATATATATATATATATATATATATATATATATATATATATATATATATATATATATATATATATATATACATACACACACACAAAGCAGCAGCAGACACACAGTGATCATTTGTTTGTGAATAAAAATGTTCTCCTGTTCTCAAACTCTCACCATTCCCTTTTAGAGCTTCCTTCAGGAGTGGAGATACTAGGTTTTAACAGACTTCTATAGAAGCTGAAGAATCTGAAGCTTTTTACTCCAGTAAAAGTGTAAAAGTACTGGTTTCAGAACGACTTCAAGTAGAAAAGTAAAAGTAATGGAAGGAAAACAAAGACCGAAAGCTTAGGCCGCGCCACAGGGGTCTATAGTGCGCTATCCCCCCCCCCCCTCCCCAAAAACCCATTTCTCTAAAAGTCATAATGAGGATACTGTTGTATATTAATATTAATATCTGATATTCTAATGTTCTATTAAAATGTTGATGTTAAAAATGTTGGGCTGCACTAGGCTCCTGTTTCAGCTGCAGATCTGCCCATTGAAAATGAAGCATTTCAGTAATATCAGCTCTATTAAAGGAGCGTCTCTGTGCTCTACTGAGCATCAACATGAGCTTCATGGAGGAAAATATGAGGAGTTGTTGTCTAGAAGTTCTGTAAAGCTGCAGAAAGTCAAACTTCAGAGGCGTGTGATCAATAAGCTTTATTGGAGTGTAAATGTGATCAATAAGCTTTATTGGAATGTAAATGTGATCAATAAGCTTTATTGGAGTGTAAATGTGATCAATAAGCTTTATTGGAATGTAAATGTGATCAATAAGCTTTATTGGAATGTAAATGTGATCAATAAGCTTTATTGGAGTGTAAATGTGGGGCTCAGTCGGGACGTTTCACTGCAGCTCTCTTGAGTCTCTGCTACGGACACAGTCTTCATACTAGACTACAGACGTCTGCTGTGAGCTGCTGGAGAGGGACGGGACGTGTGCAGGTGTGATGATCTCTTATAAACCAATAGGGAGTCAGAATGGAGTCTGTTTATACTTCTCATCCAATCAGGATCAGACTCTCACTTTCAGGATGGAGAGATTGATCTGGATAAATAAATAAATAAACAAAGGGGAATGAAAGAGGAGGAATGAGGCTAATTTTAAAATGTAAGGAGGAGAAAGTTCAGATAATTGGGTGAAAATGTAAGAAGTAGAAGTAAAAAGTCTGAAAAATGAATAATTACTCCAGTAAAGTTTAGTATTTGTACATACAAAAAATCAGTACTCTTAAAAAGAAATATATAGAATATTATAGAATATATATATATATATATATATATACACACCCAAAAAAGCCATCATCTGGTCCTGAGTTCCCAACCCAACCTGGGCCATGAACACACATGCCCGAAGTGGTGGGCAGCCACTGCTGTCCTCCTAGACTGAACACATCCCTAATGAGGAAGGTCAGAAGGTCAGGTTTTTAATAGTTATTATATTATAATATATTTAAATATTAACATTATTTGAAGTTCACCTCCTGACTCCCTACATTGCGAGGAGTGTGTTGTCAGTTTAACAGCTAATAAGAAAATAATCTTTTTTAATTCTCTGTTATTAAATTAAATTAATTGACACCGTCAGAAAGCTGTTATTGTCCTCATGTAGAAACTAACGATACTTCAATCCTGTTAAATTAGACTTTCATTCATTTAACTATTAATTAAACTCATCATTTTAGAGGCTAAACTTGAACTTGCAGGGGAGCAGAGAGAGGGAGAAGGGCCTAGCCTGCCCCCTGTTTCCCCCGCTGTCAGAAAATGACCGCAGGACGCCAGAGGGCGCCCGAGAGCGAGGCCTCAGCGAATGCTACTGAGGGCTGACGGGTGGAGGGGCTGCGGTAGGCTCTTCAGGCCAGTCCATGAAAGTAGCATCAGAGAAAGTCCAGCCTCTAAAATCAGCAATTAATTAATTAATTGGTTAATTAATATTTAATTGAACAGGATTAAAGTGGAGATAAAATTTAAGTAGTTAGTAATTAACAACTTTCTCACGTCACACACAAGATTTTCCTCCTTCCAGATCTTATTTACTGACACTTTAATTTAATAAGAGAACTAAGAATATTAATTAATAATTTATAATAAGCTGTTTATAATAAACAGGAAGGAGACTTAATTTACAAATTACTTATTTATTTTTTTAAATCATTAAAAAAATAATGAGCTTTATTTACTTAAGACTTATTTATCTTAAGAAGAATTAGGGATGTGTTGAGTCCAGGAGGACAGGAGGACAGTGAGGTCTATCTTTAGAAGAGCAGAGCTGAGAACGCCTCCTGGGTCTGATCGGGACTCTCCGATAGGCCTGTTCTCACAAGAGTCCTAGGAAAGCTTTTGTGATTCGGACCCCAGAACTAACGGAACATCAAACGTCTGATCTGCTTTAGAGGTGTTCGGTCTTCTCCACTGTGGCCTGAACCCGATTAAACCGGTTTAATGATCAGGCCTCAGTGGTTGGATCTCATGTGCCCCTTCTGCAGCAGACACAGGCCGCCCCTTTGTGGAGAAGACTGGCCCTCAGGTTCTCCAGATCTGGGGGTTCGAGCGGAGGCGTCTGTCTGGCTAAAAGCTGTTGATTAGTTTCTTTTTGCTCGTAGGAAACCCTGAGCATTGATCTGCAGCCCTCCTGAAAGTGTGGCTTCCACATCTCGTGCTCCTGCGATTGGTTCATTCGGTCACATGACTGCTCGGACTCAAAAACCTTCTACTAAGAGAGCGGCTTCTTGTGTGCCGGCGTTCCTGCCCTGACTCCAGGGGGCACTGCTCTTCACTGCTGCAGTGTTTGTATCCCAGGAAAGGGAGGAAAGGTCATCCAGGTCAGACTCTTCAGCTAAAAAGCTTTTTAAAAATAATCATAAATAAATAAATAAATAAATAAATATTGAGGATTGTGAAATCGACCCACGGTTCGAATGGAATTGTTCTGTGTGAAAGTAAACCAGTGATTAGGAGAACGCCCCAAAAACGAGCCTAGAATCGGACCTGGGTGAGGACTTGCGTATTTGAGGCAGTGGTGGCTCGGTGGTTAGAGCTCTGGGCTGTTGATCACAGGGTTGTGGGTTTGATACCCGGGCTCGGCAATCTGCCACTGTTGGGCTCTTGAGCAAGACCCTTCACCCTCTCTCTGCTCCCTGGGTGCTGGAGTTGGCTGCCCACCTCTGTGTGTGTGTGTGTGTGTGTGTGTGTGTGTGTGTGTGTGTGTGTGTGTGTGTGTGTTCATTACACACATTGTGCTGCACAGAGACAGATGTGTGCACCTTTACCTTTCGGGACAGGTGTGAAACCGTCCACAGAGGAACAGAAAAAAGGCAGCCCAGCTACAAACCCATTCGGAAATGAGACGGTGCCTGAAACCCTAACGCCACGGTCTGGAGCCACAAGGTTGGAAAGAGAAGGATTGGAGTGGTTGGTGAGCTATTACACCATTTAGGAGGCTGGGGTTCGATTCCCAGTCTGGGTGACTGTGTTGCTGTGCTTGGGCAAGACTCCTAACACTACGTTGGCCCGCCGCTGTAATACGAGTGACCTCGTAAGTCGCTCTGGATAAGAGCGTCAGCTAAATGCTGTTAATGTAAAGGATTTGAGGATGTTGAGGAATAAATGAAAGACAGAATTAATAGTTTGCATCCAAGTTTATTTTGAAATTCCCTACTCCCCCTATACAAGAAAAAAACGACTTTCCACAAAGGCAGCAGTGAAACTCTCAGTCAGAACTTTATATTCAGGGGAACGGAGGGGAAACGATCCATAATCACAGTGAAACTTTTCTTTTTCTTTAAATACATCTGCTGTCATCTTTGGCTGGGTGTGACGGACAGTTTACTGTCAGCCAAAGTTTCCGAGGAAGTTACAGTTCGAGCCGACGGAGCCGAGGGCTTCAACTTCACCAAGCCAATGCAGGAATGTGTAATTACTCGGGAAACGAAAATAAAAACAAAATAAGAACAAGCTGCGCCTGCGTTCACAACACAGACTGGGGGGGTGGTGGTGAGGGGAGGGGGAAAAAGAGGGGGGGGGGGGGGTAAAGAAAGAAAGAGAAAAAAAAAAAGGAAAAAAAGAAAACCCTACCGCCAAGGACGTGACAGCACTTCTCTTTAAATTTCATAAAATTGTATAGACAAAAAATAAATCTACAAAAATGGAACTAGTAATATTACACAACGAGTAAACATTTGCGTTCGGCCACTTCTACACAAAACCGAAGTTCTTGGTCTTGATGGCTAGTAAAAGTTTCTGTTTGAGGATCTGTTTGGAGGAGTAGAGGGGGACGTAGAGCCGGGAGATGCAGGTGTTCGCGGTGGGCAGGTGCTGGTCGTCCGGCGGCCGGATGGTGATGGAGGGCATGGGCTGGAAGCCTTCCTCGCTGGCGGGGAGAGACGGGCTGGAGGTCCAGAAATACACCTGAAGCAGGGCGAGGAAAACCAGAGGAGACCAGAGCAACAACGTCAGTCCAGGTTCTGTTCAGGAGCTTTTCATTCAGAAACGGCTTCAAGACTCAATGATCCTTTAAAGAGCTCAGAGATTAAAGAGCTCAGAGATTAAAGAGCTCAGAGATTAAAGCGTACATTAAACAGCCCGACACTTTCTGCAGTCTGTTAGTCAGAAAGAGGAGTGCAGGTCTGGCTGCTGTTCAGCTAACAGCCCTTATTAGTTTCTACCTGCTGACTGAAGACATTCAGAAACTCATTCAGGATTCATTAACATTCTTTATAGCGGCTACTGAATAATTCATACTGGCTACAGAATGTTACATAAATAGTTCATAGCGGCTACTGAATAGTTCATACTGGCTACAGAATGTTACATAATGAAAAAATTCATAGCGACTACAGAATAATTCATACTGGCTACAGAATGTTACATAATGAATAGTTCATAGCGGCTACAGAATAATTCATACTGGCTACAGAATGTTACATAATGAAAAAATTCATACTGGCTACAGAATGTTACATAATGAAAAAATTCATAGCGACTACAGAATAATTCATACTGGCTACAGAGTGCTACATAATGAATAATTCATAGCGGCTAAAGAGTGTTACATAAATAGTTCATAGTGGCTACAGAATGTTACATAATGAATATTCATAGCGGCTACAGAATAATTCATACTGGCTACAGAATGTTACATAATGAATAGTTCATAGCGGCTACAGAATGTTACATAATGAATAATTCATAGCGGCTACAGAATGATTCATAGCGGCTACAGAATGTTACATAATGAATAATTCATACTGGCTACAGAATATTACATAATGAATAGTTCATATCGGCTACAGAATAATTTATACTGGCTACAGAATATTACATAATGAATAATTCATACTGGCTACAGAATAATTCATACTGGCTACAGAGTGCTACATAATGAATAATTCATAGCGGCTAAAGAGTGTTACATAAATAGTTCATAGCGACTACAGAATAATTCATAGCGGCTACAGAATGTTACATAATGAATAGTTCATAGCGGCTACAGAATAATTCATAGTGGCTACAGAATGTTACATAATGAATAATTCATACTGGCTACAGAATGTTACATAATGAATAATTCATACTGGCTACAGAATATTACATAATGAATAGTTCATATCGGCTACAGAATAATTTATACTGGCTACAGAATATTACATAATGAATAATTCATACTGGCTACAGAATGTTACATAATGAATAGTTCATAGCGGCTACAGAATAATTCATAGTGGCTACAGAATGTTACATAATGAATAATTCATACTGGCTACAAAATGTTACAATGAATAGTTCATAGCGGCTACAGAATAATTCATACTGGCTACAGAATGTTACATAATGAATATTCATAGCGGCTACAGAGTAATTCACTACAGTTACTGA